>NW_024470758.1:4981487-5106377 GCF_017639515.1 Carcharodon carcharias
TTGCGATCAGGATGCCTTGGGACTGGCCCTGGGGAACATGCAAACTCTGTGCCTGGGAAAGTCAATGCATTGGATACAGCGGTTTCTCGGGCACAGAATTGTGGGAATTGCAGCTGCCATGAGCGGTGTCAGTAAGTGTTTTATTACAGGCTGATTGTCAGTGACCTGAAATGTGAGCTCTGTTTCTCTCTCCACAGATGCTGCCTACCTGCTGTGTATTTCCAGAATTTTCTGTCTTTATTTAAGACTCCCAGCAGCGACATGATTTTGACAGTGAATTATTGCAGGTGTTGCTCACAAAACCAAGGCCAGAAACACAAACTGACAAATGAGGAGTCCTTTTGCATCAGGGTGGATGTTGGACGTGGAAGTCAATCTCTCGCTTTCTGTGAAGGTATGTTCATGTTGGCTGACTTTCAACTGGAGTGTAGATGGAAGAGAAGTTGAAGTATATAACCCCGAGTACTTTTGAGACCAGTAGAGCCTGTCTATTTCTGTTAAAAAGCCACAAGCAAAAATCATTAACTGCTTCCTGTACTGTAAGAGACACTGAAAGAAAGTACATTCCACACTCTCATTTGATGACAGAAAGTGAGAGACAGTGTTAATTCCATATTGTATGAGAGATTGACAGGTAGTTCATTCATTGAATCATAGAACGGTCACTGTCCAGGAGGTGGCCATTCAGCCTGTCATGTATGTGCTGGTCAAATGAAGGAACAATTCACCTTGTGCTACTTCACCACCTTTTCCTGTAGCTCTGTACATTTTTCCTTTTCAGTTAATCCAGTTAATTTCAACCTCATCAGAGACAGAACAGAGTTTCTGGACCTGGACTGGTTGGATAGGGGGCGTTGGATGGTAGTGAGTGTGGGGCTGCGGCGGGGACCTATCATTTGAAGCTGTGGGTTTGACACATTTAGATGTTCAATTCGCTGTCACTCCCTACAGGTTATTTGCAATTTTCCTGTAACTCATCCCTTTAAATTTTGACTTTCTGTAATCTAAGATATTAGTATTTAGTCGTTTGGTAGTACAGAATTTGAGTACTGAACAAAGAGACATATCGAATCTTTTCTTCTTGCCCTCATCAGGACACCACGAGAATACCAATATAAGGGGAAAACGACAATTTGTACTGTATGTGAAGAGTGTGCGGATTGATTGACAAGTGGACTCTGAATGGTAGAGGCATTGCCATGGGGAATCCATCATTGATGGTGACTACTTGGCAGTTAACTGTCATTCTTTGAAATTTAAACCAGGCAGCTTCAGCCTGATTGGTGAAGGCAATGCCCTGAGCAAATGGTTGTCACTTATTTTGTTTAGCTAAAACAGGCACAATGTGTGCGAATGTTCTTTCTGCCTGCAATGAACAGGGCCTTGTGTATTAATATGTGTCGCTTGTAGTAACGCAAATGTGTGACATTGCAAATCTGGCTGGCAATTTTAAATTGGTTATATGTGTAATTCTTAGCACACTGAGGATTATTTGGGAAATGTTGTCCAATCATGGAATCACATCTAATGTTCAATGCTGTGTTTTGAGTATTGCAAGTGCAGGCTACTTGTCCAGTGGCTGGGACATGCTGTTTCATATGGTAATGCCTCTACCAATCAGAGTTCACTTACCAATCAATCAGCACTTTCTTCACACAGTATAAATTGTTGTTTCCTCCTTATATTGGTATTCTTGCAAAGTGTCCTGATGAATGCAAGATGAAAAGCTTTTACATGCCTCTTTTTAAATAATATTACCATTTGTCTTAAGTTTCTCCTTTGCAAATTAAAAATTAATTCAATTATATCATGATTACTTATAATTAGATGTTTCCTTTTTTTTAGATTATGAACCAAGTAAGATCAATTATCTTGATGGCCTGGAACATATTGTACCAGAATCGGAATGTCTGTATGTTCTGGGTCCTATATTGGGAGAGTGTTTTTACTCCCTCTACCTCTGAGCCATTAGGTAGTAATTCTGTGTTTTATTCTTTATCTAGCGGTTCCTGGTGTGGAAGAATGTTTTTCCTCTGTAGCTCTTGCTCTTTGAGTCTCATCACAATGCACAGCTTGATTTCTGCTATTTGAATGAAGGTTTCTTTTAATGTCAGTTTCTGGCTTGACAGTCTGTGTTTCTTTCTCTGCATTCCAGTTCCTTATATTGAGTGTGGGTTTTACAATGTTTTGTCCATTTTAAGGTATGTGCATATGACTTTTTCCCCATCCCGTATCCATCTTGTTTCTGGCATGTGAGTGTGTCTTTGACACTGTACCTGAAACTTTCTGTTAAGTGAGTGTGGGTGTCATACTGCCCCTGTCAGTTTCTGGTATGTGAGTATGTGCTTTGTTTTGTAACAGTTTGTTGCTTGTAAATGCCAGTTGAGTTTTTCTTAATATCTGTCAGGCCGTGGTATGCAAATGGAAACTTTAATCTGTATTTGTCAATTATTGGTGTGTGAGTGTGATTTTTAATCTGAATCTGTCAGTGTTTGATAGGGGTATGATATGTGAATGCAGCTTTTACAATGAGCTTATCAGTGTCTATACATGAGCGTGTGTTTTACTCTACCTGTCAATTTCTGACATGTAAATGTGGCTTTTAACCTGCATCTGTCACTATTTTAAAACATTTATTATTGAACGGGATGTTGGTGTCGCCAGCAAGGCCAGCATTTTTTGCTCCTCACTATTTGCTCCCCTTGAAGTGAGCAGCTTGCTATGCCATTTCAGAGGGCAGTTAAGAGTCAACCACCATAATTGTGGATCTGGAATCACATGTAGGTATGGAAATAAGTGCTTCACTCTGTATCATTCAATTACTGAGGTTGCTGAGTATGAGGTTGTCTTTCACTTTTTTTTACGTCAATGTGGATTTTACTCTGTTCCTGTCAATATCTGGCATGTGAGTGTTTTACTGTCTCTATCTGCCAAGTTCTCATGTTTGCAATTGGATTTTCCTCTGTGCCTGCCTCTTCATTTCTTTCAAGTGTTGTATTGTTCTTCTGTTTTCATATCCAAATATATGTTTCACGCTATCTTTTAACCTCTGGGTCCCAGTGTGAAAATGGGTTTTGCTTTGTTCCTGTCAGTCACACTTATCAAAGTATGGTTCTTAATCTATGCACATCAGACACTGACACGTGAATGTGTGATTTATTGTGTAGTTTGTTTCTGATATCTCAAACTTTGAAGAGTCAGTGATTTCCTTGTGCCCGTAGGTTTCTAATATGAATATGTCATTCTTATTCTGGACATGGCAATGCCTGCTAATTGATTGTGGGGTTCACTCTGAAGCTGTCATTCTCTAATATGTGTTTTTTTTTGTTTCTCTCCGCAGCTGCCAGTTTCTGAAAAGTTGGTTTGAATTTTGTTCTGTAACTGCCACTTTCTGATATCTGAGTCTGGGATTTACTCTGTATCTCAGTTTCTGATATGTATATGTGTGTTTTCCATTGACATTCTCTGTTTCTCTTCTGGGAATCTGGGTTTATTCTGTATCTGTCAGTCTCTGCTATGTGAGTGCATTTATTTTATTCTCTCTATCTGTGAGTTAATGTTCTGTGAATGAGATTTTGGACTTAATTTAAAATTAAGTGTTTTTTCTTGTGAATGGGATTTTCATTCTCTATCTGTCAATTTCCAGGTAAGAATGTTTATTATTGTTATTTTGTCCCAGTCATTTTATGGCATATGAGTGTGCTACACTCTCGATCTTTCTGTCTATGGCACGTTTGTCTGTGGTAAAGTGGTTGGTAACTGTCAGTCTCTGGTATGGGTTAGGTTATTTTAATCTATATCTGTCAGTCTCCTTTCATTGAGCGTGGCTTTCTTTTGTATGTGGTTTCTCCCCAGTAAGTGGAACAGAACTCCCAACTACCCCAACCACTTGCCTCTAACTATTTGTTAGTAAATTAACAGAAAAATGATTTACTTTCACAGTTTCCACCTATTTAACTGCCAGCAATGACCACACATCATTTTCACTAAATGCCAACATAGCTGTCAGTTGTTTAAGAAATGTTTACTTCAATATCCAGCACTGTTAGTTACTGCTTGTATGTGTGTGCGCCTGTTTCATTAAATGTTGGTCAGTCTCTTGCACTTTATTCTATATCTCACTTTGTTAAACAGTGTCAGCTGGGACATTTATTTACATATTTGTCTACATATTGTTATGTGTCACTGTGGGAGCTACCTGAGTGTGTGATTGTTTAAATACCACTCTCCAATACTGTGTCAGTATCACATTAATTGTGTACATCACAACCTCTCCTCTCTCCTGCTCTATGTCATGACATTGAATTTGCATCATTCGGCAAAGTGTTCTAAGTGATCTAGCAGTCATATTCTGATGGTTAGTCTTTAGTCCTCTATCATATAGTATATCATACATTTTGTGTCTGTCAATCTGTGACAGTGTATGTCAATATGAGAAACATTCTCAAGCTGTCAGTCTCCACTACTGCCTGTGAGCATTGTATTATTTCTGTGTTTGACAGTCTATGGCTCTCCATGTGAAATTTTAAATCCTAATGTTCAGAGAGACTTGAGTGAACTTGTATAAGGTTCATGGGAAGATAGAATCCAAGCAGCAATAGGGAAGGCAGCTAGCATTTATAGACTTTATGGCAAGGAGATTGGAGTATAACAATAAGGAAGACTTGCTGCACTTCAGTAAGGCTTTGGTGAGACCACACATGCAGCATTGTGCACCGTTTTTTGTCTCCATATTTGAGGAAGGGTATATTTACATTGGAAGTCAGAAAATAATTGGTCGCTGGAATGAGATGGTTGTCCAATGATGGGAAGCGGAGTAAATTGTGTTTATATTCTTTGGTTATTGTTAGTAGAAGTAATCTCATCCAAGCATACAAGATTACATTGGAGCTTGACAGGTTAGACACTGAGAGGTTGTTTGTCCTGGCTATGGAATACGGACATATGAACAAATGAATTAGGAGCCGGAGTAGACCACTTGACCCCTCAAGCCTGCTGTGCCATTAAATAAGATCATGGCTGATTTGCATGTAACCTCAACCCTACATTCCTACCTTCCTTATAACCTGTCACCCCCTTGCTAATGAAGAATCTATCTATCTCTGCCTTAAAAAAATTCAAAGACTCTCCTTCCATTGCCTTTTGAAGAAGGGTCTTCCAAAGACACTTTACCCTCTTAGAGAAAGAAATTCTCTCCATATCTGTCTTAAATGAACAACCCCTTATTTTTAAACAGTGACCCCTAGTTCTAGATTCTCCCACAAAAGGCAACACCCTCTCCATATCCACCCTGTCAAAACCGCTCAGGATCTAAAAAGTTTCAATTTGCCTCTTACTCTTCTAAATTCCACTGGATACAAGCCTAACCTGTCCAGCCTTTCCTCATTAGACAACCCACCCATTCCTGGTTATAGTCCAGTAAAATGTCTCTGAACTGCTTCTATGCATTTACATCTTTCTTTTAATAAGGAGATCAGTACCGTACACAATACTCCAGATGTGGTCTCACCAATGCCCTGTACAAGTGAGGTATAACCTCCCTACTTCTGTAATCAGTTCCCCTCACAATAAATGATAACATTCTCTTAGTTTTCCTAATTACCTGCTGTATCTGCATACTAACCTTTTGTGATTCATGCACTAGGACACCCAAATCTCTCTGAATCTCAGAGCTCTGCAATCTATCACCATTTAGATAATCTTTATTATTCTTCCTGCTAAAATTGCCCACATTATACTCCATTTGCCAGATCTTTGTCCACTCTTTTAACCTATCTGTGTCACTTTGTAGCCTCCTTATAAGAAACCATTCCTTCAGTCCCTTCATCCAAGCCATTTATATAAATTGTAAAAAGTTGAGGCACCAGCACTGATCGCTATGACACACCAGTCTTCCAATCCTGCCAATCAGAAAAGACCCATTTATGCCAACCCTGTGCTTCCTGTTAGCTAGTCAATCTTTTATCCATGCCAGTATATTACCCCTTACACCATGAGCTTTTATTTTCCAAGCTAATCTTTGATGTGGCACTTTATCAAATGCCTTCTGGAAATCTAAGTACAGTAAATCCTCCAGTTCCCCGTTATCCACATCACATGTGACTCCTTCAAAGAACTCCAGTAAATTGGTTAAACATGGTTTCCCTTTTGGGAAACCATGTTGACTCTACCTGATTGCCTTGATTTTTTTTTCTAAGTGTCCTGCTAAAACATCCTTAACTATAGCTTCTAACATTTTCCCATGTTAGGCTAACAGGCCTCGAGCTCCTTGCTTTCTGTCTCCCTCCCTTTTTGAATAATGGATTTATATTTGCTATTTTCCAATCTAATTGAGCCTTACCTGCATCTACGGAATTTTGGAACATTGAAACCAGTGTATTAACAATCTCAAGAGCCACTTCCTTCAAGACCTTAGGGTGAAGCACATTCAGACCTGGGGATTTGTCAGCCCGCAGCCCCAACTATTTGCTCATTACCACTTCCCTGGTGATTGTAATTTTCCCTGAGTTTCTCCCTTCCTTCCATTTACTGATTTACAGCTATTTATGGGATGTTACTTCTGTCATCTATAGTGAAGACTGAAATAATAAATCTGTTTAATTCACCCGCCATCTCCCTACTTTCCATTATCCATTGCCCAGAATCTAAAACATGCGGGAACCATGTCAACATAAACCCTCCCTGTCTGTACTAGAAAACACTCTCCTCCACCGCAACCCCTCCCCCTGAGGACATTGGTCTCGATCCTACCTAGATGCAACCTGTCCTGTTTGTACCGGTCCCACTTACCCCAGAACCTGTCCCAATGAGCCGGGAATCTGAATCCCTCCCCCCTAAACCATTTCTTCAGCCACATGTTCACCTGATATATCCTGTTATTTCTACTCTCGCTAGCATGTGGCTCTGGTAATAACCCTGAGATTACTACCTTTGATGTCCTACTTTTGAATTTACATCCTAACTCCCTATATTCAGCTTGTAGGACCTCATAGTTTTTCTTACCTTTGCTGTTAGTACCAATATGCACCATGACCATTGGCTGTTCACCAACCCTCCCTCTTCCAGAATTCCCTGCAGCCTTCCGAGACATTTTTGACCCTGGCACCAGGGAGGCAACATACCATCCTGGGGTTTCTTTTGTGGCCGCAGAAACACCTGTTTGTTCCCCTTACTATTGAATCACCTATCACATGTAGGCCAGCAATTCTTTCCCTTTCCTCTATTGCAGCAGAGCCAACCGTGGTGCCATAGACTTCTGCTTTCCCTGCCTCCCTCTACTCTGCCTGGTGGTCACCCATTCCCTTTCTGCCTATTCAGTCTTTAACTGCAGTGTGACCACCTCACTGAATGTGCTGTCCCTGATAATCTCAGCATTGCAGATGCTCCAAGGTGAATCCACCCGCAGCTCCAGCTCCGAAATGCAATTAGCCAGTAGCTGCAGCTGGACGCGCTTCCTGCACACATGCTCACCAGCGTCACTGGAAGTGTCCATAAATTCCCACATAGCACAGGAGGAGCATATCACGGGTGTGAGCTCTGCTGCCACGAGTTCCCTTTAAATTGAGCTTGTTAGTTACTCCGTTTTAAAGAATACTAATTGCACTAGGGTCCTTATTCCACTTCAACCACTCCTACAACAGTCCAAAGTCCTCACACTATTTTGTTTAAACTAATGGACTGCAGCAGTTTAATTAATATACTAAGTATAAGTACTTACCTGACCTACTTACTGCGTCATATTTTGAATCGTGATGTCACTTTGAACTCCACCGCCTGCAGGCCCTGAGGGTACGACTCACCTCTCCAGACTTGGCGTCCGTCAGAGGGAGAGAATGAAACCCCCAATCACTCACATGCACCGCTAACTGACAGATGCACAATGAGTCTCAAACACGATCACAGTGAGATACAGAACGACATCAACAATCACTTTCAGTCCCAGAGACTGACAAGCACAGAATGAATCCCAGACTCTCTCACTGTAGCACGTCCTTGCAAATAGTGAATGAATCCCAAACTCATGCACAGTATCAGAGTGAGTAAATCCTACACTCGCATACTGTTACAGATGGAATCCCGCTTTCCCGTCTAGTCTCTCTCTGTGGAGAAGGGACCCTCGCAAAACAATCAGGCGGCATTCTCCGATGTATAGTAAAAAACTGAGGAACTGGGGCTGGAGAGACTCTTTGTAAAATGTATTTCCTGACTAAAGTAAATGGACTGATGACGGGGTGGGAGGAGGCGTGGGGGCGAGAAATCACAATCTGATTGGCCTGTTTCCATATCCAATCCTGAAATTATATACTTAGAGGCTGGTTTAGCCTTTAAACTGTCCATTTAGTGTCATCTTTTCCCAACCCTTCATTAGCAGAGATCTGGGACACTGTCTATTTAATCAGCGCTCGGAAGGGGTTTGGTTTATTTCTGTGTCTGAAAGGGAAGATGGTTGATGAGAAGAAACCAGCTCCCAAGAAGGGAGCCAAGAAAGCCTTAAAGAAACCGGTAGCGAAAGGCGGCGAAGGTTGAGGAAGGAGAGTTACTCCATCTACATCTACAAAGTGATGAAGCAGGTTCACCCCGACACCGGCATCTCATCTAAGGCCATGAGGATCATGAACTCGTTCGTGAGCGATATTTTCGAGCGCATCGCGGGTGAGGCTTCCCGCCTGGCCCATTACAACAAGCGCAGCACCATCAGCTCCCGGGAGATCCAGACCGCCGTGCGCCTGCTGCTGCCCGGGGAACTGGCCAAGCACGCCGTGTCGGAAGGGACAAAGGCGGTGACCAAGTACACCAGCTCCAAGTAAAACCCCCCAACTGACTGAAAAACACATTCACAACACAACGGCTCTTTTAAGAGCCACTCACAATCTCTACGAAGGAGCTGCATTCGGCATCTTCGTACTCGACTATTATAATAGAAAATAATTTCCACTGCTGTTAGTGTCTCCTGTCCTGTAACCCAGACACTAACCCTTTAATTAGCTCATCGGTCTTCGCTTTGGGCTGAAAGCTGTTATTCTGTTATCATCACAGTCTTTAAGTGACCTCATTAGCTGCTGTTTTAAGCGGTAATGGTCCCTTCCCTCAATTCCTGAAATAGTCATTTGATTCATCATTTTATTAACAGTAATTTTCCGCAGGGTTCCAGCCGGAGTGGGATTATTACAGAGCGGAATAAGGACAGTCTGAAGACACGATCCGCTCCCTGTTTTCAGCGAAGGGCGTTCGGTTCCGATTGAAGATTAAACGGAATTTTTCCCTCCTGGGAATTCGGGAAACAGGGATTGATTCCCGCCCGGGACAGTTAGAAAGCGACAGGAGAATGAACCAAATTAAAACAAAATGTTAAAACCCGCGCCTGCGATTGGTGACGGCACGAGCTGAATAAAACCAAATAAAGAGAAGAGGTTTGAATTCTCAGACCAAGGACGACATTTATTTCAATCCGCTCCTTTACCGCAATGAAATTGGCGGGATTTTTACAATGGACACATTCTCTGGTTCTGACGGTTGGCAAATCTTCTGCTTCCAGTGATCTGATTGGTGAATAATATAGTCAAATAAGGTGGTTTGAACAGAGACCAATCAGACGAGTTTTCAGTTTATAAGAACAGTAAACGCTGGAGAAATTGTTCATTTTCTGCCGAAGTGTTTGTGAGATTGTGGAGATGTCTGGAAGAGGAAAGACCGGCGGTAAAGTTCGGTCCAAGGCTAAGTCTCGCTCCTCCCGGGCTGGACTGCAGTTTCCGGTGGGCCGTGTTCACAGGCTCCTGAGAAAGGGCAACTATGCTGAGCGTGTGGGTGCCGGAGCCCCGGTCTATCTGGCTGCTGTGCTGGAGTATCTGACGGCTGAAATCCTCGAGCTGGCCGGTAACGCGGCCCGGGACAACAAGAAGACCCGCATCATCCCCAGACACCTGCAGCTGGCCGTCCGCAACGACGAGGAGCTCAACAAGCTGCTGGGAGGGGTGACCATCGCTCAGGGCGGGGTGCTGCCTAATATCCAGGCCGTGCTGCTGCCCAAGAAAACCAGCGCCGCTGCGGGCTCGAAGACCAAGTGAAGCGGCCATTCTTTAATCTAATAACCCTAAGGCTCTTTTCAGAGCCACTTAAAGGATCAGTGAAAGGGTGACCTATTTCAGTCCGCGGCCGTGCCGAATTTGTAATTGATTCTGCACCAATAATGGCAAAGCAAGAACTCAACGTTTGAGATGTATTTAGATGAGCTCTCGAAACGACATAACTAAAAGGTCTACGGGTCAAGTGCTGGAGAATAGGATTAGAGTAGATAGGTGCTTGATGGTCAGCACGGATACGATGGGCAGAAGGACCTGTTTCTGCTGTATAACGCTATGACCTCTCTAGTGCAACAACATCCTATAGGGGCAGATGAGATGTGTCCCAGCTGCTGTGGAAGGCAAGGGAGGAGATTGCAGGGACCCTGTTATTAAGTTTCAAATTTTCTCTGACCACAGGAGAGGTGAAAGGGCTGGAGGTTTCCATTATTCAAGAAGGGGGCTAGGGATAAACCAGAGAACTATAGGCCAGTGAGTCTAACATCAGTGGTACGGAGCCTTTTGAAAAAGATTCTGAGGGTCACAATTTCCACTTGGAGAGGCAAGGATTAAGGATATTCAGTCCGGCAAGGACAGGAGCGGCCTATTTCTTTGCTGTATAACTGTAACTAATGACAACCATCAACTATATCTGAGCACTCGAGGGTTACTCTTGGGTACTCGCTTCTTGCTCCTAGTGTTACCTTATAATGAGTATTGACTTCCAAACCGTACCTCACCCTGTGCCGCAATTCGTTGAATAAAAATCCCAGAGCCCTAAAATATTCGCTGTCATAACCTAAGCTGCAATTGATAACTGCCTCATCTGTATTCTCTCAATTCTACAAGCGCTGTGCAGCCAAGACAAATGAACTGGTGTAACAGAGAATAAATTGTATCTTCGAGATTTCTAAGTGTTGGAGTGGTCAACAGGAGATCGCAGCTCTTTCATTTGTCGATTTAGTGGCTCTTAAAAGAGCCGTTGTTATACTTGGTGCTGAAGCCGGGTTTTAGGCGCGTTCCCCGCGGATGCGGCGGGCCAGCTGGATGTCTTTGGGCATGATGGTGACTCGCTTGGCGTGGATGGCGCACAGGTTGGTGTCCTCAAAGAGCCCCACCAGGTAAGCCTCGCTGGCCTCCTGCAGGGCCATGACGGCCGAGCTCTGGAAGCGCAGGTCTGTCTTGAAGTCCTGAGCGATCTCTCGCACCAGGCGCTGGAAGGGCAGTTTGCGGATGAGCAGCTCGGTGGATTTCTGGTAGCGGCGGATCTCCCTCAGAGCCACAGTGCCGGGTCTGTAGCGATGAGGCTTCTTCACTCCGCCCGTGGCTGGAGCGCTCTTCCGGGCCGCTTTGGTAGCCAGCTGTTTGCGGGGAGCTTTCCCTCCAGTCGATTTGCGCGCTGTCTGCTTGGTCCTGGCCATTTTCTGAACAGATTCACCACAATCTGAGATACAAGAACTATTAAGACAGTCTGCTCTAAAATCCGCCTTTTTAAACTCTGTGAGGAACCGCCCCGAACAGTAATTGGCTGCAGCCTTCCGCCCAGGCAGTTTCATCCAAATCTAACCAATGAATTAATCCCTGAAAACTCAGCTCCCCATTGGTCGAGTTGTTTTTAATTGCTCATTTCAAAAATTCCGCCTTTTTTATGCAGCCGTTTACCGTCTCGACAATAGACTTAGTTCTACACTTTTTTGAAAATAATACATACAACCTTTCACTCTCACTCACTATTTCCTCACCCCAATGAAATTCCAGTTCATGTAACCTGTCCCGACAATTTTTAAGCCCGGTATCATCCTGGTGAACCTGCTCATTTTTGACAGAAACACCAGTCTGTATTTTGAACTGTGTAAAGGCAGCGCTGAATTTCCGAGGCAAAAATTGAAGGACTGTCCATTGCTCCCGACAGCACAACCAACCCTCGAAATCGACGCTCACGTCAGGGAATGCAATCGGTAATAAAATAGAACCGGTGCTGGGGGCATCAGACCCCTTCCCCTTGCCCTCATTCTGGGCTGTTCATGCCGATAACGAGTGGCTCGAATCTCCCGCTGTTCCCGGTCTGAGTCTTCACGAACATACGTGCGAATATTGTGATTAGGAGCAGGAGGAGGCCACTCAGCCCATCGAGCCTGCTCCGCCATTCAGTGAGATCATGGCTGATCGGATTGTAAACTCAACTCCACTGACGGATTGAACGGCTGGTGTCAGAAGGACAGCCGGATCCTGTCATTGCTACCTAATTGTTCATCTAAAACAAAACCGATCGAAAATATGAGGCAGTGGACAGACTTTTCAGTGTCAGTGCAGAATGTGCCATCCGGATAAATAAACGATTAATCAGATTCTCAGTATATTCCCCGACAGAACAAATCAGGCACTAACATTCCCGATCACAGCGCATCCCAGCTCCCGTTCCCAGGTCTCTGCTCTCTCTGTGAGGCCGTGGGTGGCTCTTAAAAGAGCCTTTGTTGTTGTGTTCGGTAGAAAGTTTCGAGTTGTTCAGCCGCCGAATCCATAGAGAGTGCGACCCTGGCGTTTCAGAGCGTACACCACATCCATGGCAGTGACCGTCTTGCGCTTGGCGTGTTCAGTGTAGGTGACCGCATCCCTGATCACATTCTCCAGAAAAACCTTCAGCACCCCACGAGTCTCCTCATAGATCAAACCCGAGATCCGCTTGACACCGCCACGGCGAGCCAGGCGGCGGATTGCTGGTTTGGTGATACCCTGGATATTATCACGAAGCACTTTGCGGTGCCGTTTTGCTCCGCCTTTACCTAGTCCCTTGCCTCCTTTCCCTCTACCAGACATGATGATTCTTCAGTCAGATCGCTGCAAAATATGAGACGAGCTGTTTCAGGTTCCTCTTTTATAAAGCCCGCCCCGACCTGACTGAGAAAGGGACAGAGAGTGAGAGGCGGGGCGGGGAGGAGACTGAGTGACAGATAGATTAGAGGAATCCAGCCCCGCCCCCTGCCTGCTCGAACCGAAATATTTTTTTACATTCTCGTCAATGGAAGTTAACACAGCGCTCGGCACAAAACTTATAGATTGTGGCTCCATGTTCAACAGTTCTAGAAACCTGCAGCTTTTAAATGCAGATCTTTACAAATAAAATTCTGTAATATTCCAGCCCAAGTGCATAAACTTCACCCCGTCAAATCCGCCTGTTTCCACTTCACTCCCAGCTTCTGTTCTATCCCCACACACCTCCCCTCCAGGCGGGTTGAGCAGTTTACCGACACCTCACTCCAGCTGAATTAGACAAACTCGTGTGTTGGGCTTTGAGTTGTAACGCGGGGTTTCTCCGCCCGGGTTACTGTCTTACACACTCTCACCCTGAATCTGTGAAAAGGATACGAGCAGAAACTGACAGAGCAGCTGAATAAATCCCCAGTTACAATGGGGCACGGACACCGCTGTTTTATTGCAGTGGGGGAGGGGCTGGGTATAGTGCATGTCAGTGAGATACTGGTAATTTTCAATTTAATATAAATCATTTCGGTGCGAAACCTGCTCCCGGCGACGGGGCAGGGACATGATTCGGGGATCAGCTCTTTCCTGAGAGACGTGGGTGGCTCTGAGAAGAGCCTTTGTGTTCAGAGGTTTACACTTTGCTCGGCTGGTTTCACTTCTTTCCTGGCGCTGCTTTCTTAGCCTTTGCTGCTTTCACTTTGGGTTTGGCCTTCGATTTATCCACTTTTTTTAAAGCCTTTCCGCCCGTGAGCTTCTTGGCGGGAGGTTTTTTCTTCAGCGCTGCTTTCTTCACCGCCTTTTTTGGAGTTGCCGCCTTCTTGCTGCTTGTTTTCTTGACTGTTGCTTTCTTCGCTGGGGATTTCTTGGCTGCTACTTTCCTGGCTGGAGATTTCTTGGCTGCTGCTTTCTTTGTTTTCACCTTCTTGGCCGCTGGTTTCTTTACTAAAGATTTCTTGGCTGTTGGTTCCTTCTTCTTTCCCACTTTCCCCTGGGATTCCTTCTTAGGGATTTTGAAGGAACCGGAGGCGCCCTGTCCCTTTACCTGCACCAGGGAGCCGCTCTCCACCTTCCTCCTGATACTTAACCTGATCTGGGAGCCCAGCTTCCCCACATCGACACCGCTGCCAGACAAAGCTTTCTTTATCGCGGCCAGGGACATCCCCTTGCGATCGCTGCAACCCGCCACAATCTTCAGGATCTGTTCGCCTAACTTGGGACCGGCTGCCTTCGATCGGGGAGCCGCCTTCTTCTTCTTGGGAGATTTGACTTGAGCGGCAGCGGCTGGAGGAGCCGTTTCGGCGGCTGCAGTATCACTCATATCCGAGACTCTGTGGAAAATCTCTCTGACAGTCAGAACTGGATCAGAAATGAAACCAGTGGTGGCGGCTCAGAGCAACTTAAAGGCAGAGAGCGGACGGGGCAGAGACAACCTGCTGTCAGCTCCCGGCTCCTCCAGCCTCTCTGTGTTTCTCTCTCCTCATAAACTCCCCAATTCCAGTTCAAATTGGATATTTCAGATTCCCACACCCGCTTCCTTCTGTTAACAAAATCCGAATCTTTGTTGTCGAGAAAGTTCCATCCGAATTAAAGGCAGCAATTTCGATTTAAACCCGTTTCTTTGCTGCTTTGATCGCGCCCTCTCAGCCGAGCGCTGACTTCTTCTCTGTGTTTCCACTGAAATCTTGAAATTAATTAAACCTTTGCCTTAAATTTTCTCTTCAGGGCTGAGCAGAGGAGCATCGCGATCCAATTACAGGGAAATCTTGTGATTTTACACAAGAAGGACTCGGAAATCTGGCGCTGAGTCCGGACACACAAACACAGTGACATTAGCCTAACCCGCACGCCCCTTTAACTCACTCTCGCTGATACAATGTTCACATCTGCACATTGACAGGGCAAACTGTGTCTCGGATTTACAGCTCCCAGGACAGGATTTCCTCTCCTCTCGGCCTGTGCTGTGGATTCTCGGGAATTAGTTGTAGTTTCCCAGCTTAGTAACTGTTAAACCCTCTGAGATCCGAGCTGTTCACAGTTTCTGTTCCTCAGATTCAGGAGACTGCAGCCAATCACAGCTGTGCCTGCGTTAACCTGTAACTGGTTTAAATTACGATCTTGTTCAGAAGCAGATTTATTTTTTGATAATTTGAAGATACTGATTTTGTGCACTCAGCCACTAAACAACACTATCCCGCCTTCATGTGGAGTTCAAAAGAGAGGATGGAGGGATTGTTAGAGACAGAGTGAGTGAGGGCGGTGAGACACAGACAATGCACCAGTTGCAGAAATCCTTGTAAACTCTGGTTTTACCCAGAAAGATCCTCATGGAGAGGCAGAAGCTGCAGTCTCAGATTGCAATGATATTGTAACAGAGACATATTATTAATCCCACACTCAGGAAAAAAATGCTGTATTTTAACAGAAGAGAGGCAGTATAAACTATATGGTCCAGTTCTAAAAATTGTGCAAGGTCAGAGGGACCGAGAGTCTTTAGCTCTTTGAAGGTGAGAGGAGACTTTGAGGGAGTGGTTAGGAAAGCAGATGGGATTTTTGGTTTCATCAACAGAGATGCTGAGTATAAAAGCAGGAACGTTATGTTTAACCTTTAAAAAGCTCTGGTTAGGCTGCAACTACAATATTCTATCCATTTCTGGTCACCACACTTTTGGAAGGATGAGAGTCTTTGAGAAGGTGCAAAGGAGATTTACTAGAATATTTCCAGTCGTGAGGGATGATAGCTGCAAAGTTTGTTTGCGGAATCCAGAGCTGCTCTCCTTGAAGCAGCCGAGATTGACGGGAGGTCTGAGATAGGTGAACAAGATTGTTTAGATCAGATAGACAAAGGAAAGCAGTCCCCGTTAGCTGAGAGTAGAAGGCTTAGGAGAAACGGATTTAAAATTTAAGACAAGATGTGCAGGGGGGATGTGTGCAAGAACTTTGTTATGCTCTGGGTAATGAGCTGGATCTTGATCCCTATGGGCATTGTGGAAACGGAGATGGTGAATGATTTCAAATGGAAATTGGGTGGGCGTCTGGGGGTAATAAAGTTGCAGGGATAGAGCAGGAGAATGGGACTGACTGGATTATTCTACAGACAGTCAGTATGGACTGGATTGGCCGAATGGCCTCCTTCTGAGCAGCAATTTCTCCAAGACTCTATGACTGTATGTCTCTATGACAGTCTCAGTGGGTGAGAAACAATGGCCCATGTTTAAACCTCGGTTCCCTGTTGTACACCTTGAAGCTCAGGGCTGTTGGGTATCACTCTCAGTGAGTGAGTGTTTCACTCAGATTGAATTAATCTGGAGAGTTCCTGTCTGATATTAACTTGTGCACAGTCCCAGCAAACACCCCGATTCCCGGGTTCCTTCAATGATTCTGTAGGATTGCTTTGTGAAGACATGCCCCTGAACACCAAACAAGCTGCACAGAAAGATCCCAGGTTGAGTTTCTTAACGGGGCGAGTCCCAGTTTTCCCCGTCCCCTTTCCCATGATCTCCAGATCATTTGCTAATCTCGGATAAAAGTGAATTGGAGAACGTTTCACTGCAAAATTGTTTCATGGAATGTTGTAGAATTCTGCGCATGCGTAATTCCGACCCAACAGAGCTCAATGGATGGGAGTGGAAGAGCGCATGCACCTGGCTCTCCCCCAGCTCTACCTGGGACTTGAAGAGCTGCCAACAGAAAGATCACAATCCTGGGGGGATGGAACAAACAGCAGCCTCCTGGGAGGAGGGAGACAGAATGGCAAGAAGTTGTTATTGAAAATCATTGCTGCTTTCTCTCCACAAAGCAGCAGTGAATATTCCTTGTTGAGTTCCAACTCCCCCGGTGTTTTGATATTGGACAGTGAGGAGTCGGAACAGAGTCGGACAGTCAGGATGTGAGGTGTCAGACAAAGAGCAGCTATTGTAGGCACAAGGTGAGAAGACAGGCACATTTGAAACAGTGGCTGTTTGGTTTCGGTGGCAGTTTTATCAGTGGAGATGGCAGCGTAGCAGGAATTTAGAGTTCCAGGTTAATGAACATAAGAACAGAAGGAATAAAGAGCAGGAATAGGCCACTCGTTCCCTTGAGTTTGCTCCACCATTCAGTAAGGTCATTTTTGATCTGATTGTAACCTCAACTCCACATTCCTGCCTCCCCTCGGTAACCTCTCACCCATTTGCTTTCAAGAGTCTACCCTTGCTTTAAAAGTATTCAGAGACTCCGCTTCCATTCTCTTTTGAGGAAGAGAGTTCCAAAGATTTAAGACCCTCAGCGAGAATAAAAAGTCTTCTCATCTCTGTATTAAATCTTTAATCTTTCAGAGTTCCAGCATTTGCACTATTTTGCTCTTATCTTACAGTGCTGTTGGTGCTTGTGGAACTGACGTCTCTGCTGTCTGTGAGTGATCTGTACTTACTCTGTGAGAACGAGCTGGCTGCACATCTCCTTTTGTCATGGAATCACTAATTTGATTCTGCTGTTGTCAAATATTTGCCTGTAGGAAGAAAAAGTTACTTATAATAATCCAAAGAGAGAGGAGGTAGCAAATACAAAATAGACCAAAGCATTTGTTTCAATTAATAGTCAATACAAAAAAACAGAAAATTAAAAGCAGCAACTCAAGCAGGGTCTGGTCTGAAGGGCAATTAGGGATAGGCAACAGATTCGGGCCTTGTCAGTGATTCCTACATCCCGTGAACAGATAAAAATATAAGTGGATCCCAAGTGTGGGAAGTAGTAATTTGACCTGTGCAGAACTCCCTGCTCTGTCACTCAGTCCCATTCATGGAGCAGTGGATTGTTTCTGGATGGCAGGAAATTGTTGTAAAATAATCCAAATCCTTGGTCTGCAGTAGCTGCGTGTTGCAGGACTGTCGTGGAATCAGTCACTGACTCTGTTCAGAGTGGAAGAGAGAAAGAAAGAGAGAAGAGAGAGAAGAGAGAGAGAGGAAGCAAATCGTCCTCTATCCTGAAGGTCTTAATAATAATAAGAATAATGGAGACATTCAGAGACAGAATTAATCCCATTTCCCCTGGCAGTAATGGGGTCCAATAGACACAGAATGATTCCCACATTGACATTCAGTAACACTGCCTGATACAGAATTAATCTCACCCTCACATATAGTACCAGGCATTGACCCATAAAGAAGAAATCCTACTCTCACAAACTGTTCCAGAGACAGAGATGCAGAATGAATCCTACACTCATAAACACTATCTGTGATGGACATATACAGAACAAATCTCGCTCATGTCTATTAACAGAGTTCTCAGGATGTATCGCACAATCACATTCACTCCTAGAAGGTAACAGATACAGTCAAGAATTGACGACTGTTTTCCAGTTGCGGCTTAACCAGATTTTCACACAAGAAGAGGGAACATCTGAACACAACATGGAACACATTAACATGACAGCGAACATCAAGACCCCAAGAAGAAAATATTTTCCCAACAGAAAACATCTTCACTGAGCAACAGAGAACATATTTACAGAATAAGGAGCATCTTGAGACAACAGAGAACATTTTTACACAGCTGGCAATACTTTTGCACGACAGGGAGGTGCGTTACACAACGGTGAAGATCTCTCAACAGCAGAGTGCACAGTTACACAACAGGGAGCACACTTTATGCAACAGGGGCACAGTCACACAACGGAAAGCATTGTTAAAAAACAGAGGACACAGTTACACAATAGAGGGCAGAGTTACACACAGAGAACACAGCTCCACAACAGAGGGCATAGGTAAACAACAGAGGGCACTGTAACACAGCAGACAGCACAGTGACACAACAGATAACACATTACACAACAGAGAGCACAGATAGACAACAGAGGGCACAGTTACACAATTGAGGGCGGAGTTATAGAACAGAGAGCACAGTTACACAAGAGAGCACAGTTGCACAACAGAGGGCAGACTTACACAGCAGAGGGCACAGTAACACAGCAGAGAGCACAGTTGCACAACAGAGAACACAGTCTCACCAACAAAGATCAAAGTTATGCAACAGAGAGCACAGTTATACAACAGGGTGCCCATACACAAAACAGAATGCACAGTTACAAAAAAAGGGCACAGGTCCACAAGAGAGATCACCGTTGCACAACAGGGTGCACAGTTACACAACAGGGTGCACAGTTACACAGCAGAACTCATTATTACAAACAGTGGACATCTCTGTACAGCAGGGAATAGTTTAGACAAATGATCAGTTTCTCTACCTCAGTGTCTTGCTAATTTGCTCGGCATCTTTCTCTGTCATCTTGTGTATCCTGGCAGCCTCTTGCTGCCTTTTTGTCTGTGTTTTTCTGTCTGTTTCTGGTGTTGCAAAGTGGAATTGTGCAGCCAAGGTGATCCTCCCAACACATTTTCTCTCGCTCAAAAGCACAAAACAATTGACTATTTATCTCCCTAATACACAAAGTTACATTCATCCACTGTTAACAATGTGCAGCAGAGTGGCGCAGCGGAAGCGTGCTGGGCCCATAACCCAGAGGTCGATGGATCGAAACCATCCTCTGCTATTTATATTCCCACAAACTTATCTGATTTATCTTTACAGTTTGCACGTCTTAACATTGGAATCTCGCTTCCTGTAAACACTTCAGTTTGCAACAAGTATCCCAAATTGTTTTTATTCACACGAGGTCACTAGCTGCAATTGCTGCAAACACACACCAGCCGAGACCAGCCCATTTCTCGCAATAAGCTGGCACAGCCTGAATGTTCTTCTCTTGTTCACTATCACTCCATCATTTCCTGAATAAGAAATTTCTCAGATGGAAAAATATCGTGAAGTTGATATTTATTAGGTGCAGTATGTCCAATCTAAATGACACCCTGCAGTAATCCATCATTTTAGTTTGGACAACAGCTTCCTTCACTGCGACATGTACCATTGAGGATGAGAGAATCATCATAGTAAAGACAGCATTATGTCAAAGGCAGTTAATCAATATTTGGGCAGATATCACAATTCCTGCTTAATTATTGGTTTAAAAGGTGGAATTCAGTTCCAAATTCACCATGAAGTGAGAAAGTGAAGTTTCCTTCCTTCGGCCTTGGGTCAGACACCTAATGTACTGAAAACACCTTTGAGTGCCTCTGATTGTTTTGTTTAGCCTTTTGGTAGCTGTTCACATTTTCATTTCTTTAGCTTCCTGCTCATTCTGCCCTTACCGACCTTACTTAAGGTGAAAATTGTTACATTTCTGTGACCTTTCCCTGCCTCTAATATATTTTAGTCACTCATTACTAGGTGCTCATTTACTTTCAGAATATTAATTAACTCTCTCTCGTTACTTATTAATAAATCTAATATAACATTTTTCTCTTGTGGTTTCCAAATCAAGGTGGACGGCAGGAGAGGGTAAATGACAAAAGAGTTGATGGTGCCAGGTTAAGGTAAATGGACAAGTAACAAAACCAAAGATGTGTCTAAAGGAGGTGTGAATGATGGGATGATGAACAGCTGTCATCCAAAAACATAAACAAGATAAAAATGTGAATATCCAATGGAGAAGATACATAATGGGGATTGCGATTACATTCTCAACTTGTTGTACTCAATGTTGAGACTGGAAGATTTTAACGTGCTCAATTTAAAGATGAGACATGGTTCCTCGAGTTTACACTGAGATTCATTAGAACACTGCAGGATACCAAGGACAGAAAGGTCAGTGTGAGAACAAGATATAAAATTAAAATCACAGGAGATTGGAAACTCAGTGTTGTATTTGCTGACTGAGCAGATGTTCATCAAAGCAATCATTGAAACTGCCTAAAATCGATCAGACCATCATTGTGAACAGTGAATACGGGGTGCCAAATTGAAGAAAGTACACATAAATCACTGTTCCAGCTGGAATGAGTGTTTTGGTGAGGACAAGTAAGATTCCATACCCACACTGCTAATTTACCTTCCTTTTTTCTCAACTGGGTATCTCTCTAATCTGTGATTGACAGGGCCCTCAAGCATTTCTGTTCCATTTCACGAGCTCTGCTCTCACCAATTCGCTCTCTCCCAGAATGCTTTTAGGCTTCCCTTGTCCTCACCCTCCTCCCCTACACCTTCCACATTGAATGGATCATCCCTTGTCATTTCTTTGTAAGGCTGTGAGTTGTGGTCTTGAATGCTCTGTGGAAAATAGTGGTGCACGCCGATTAAAAATAAACTTTCAAGAGTAAACACAGGAGGGACAATGTTTTAAGGCTATTGTAAAGGAGAATGGGAATGGGGCTAATTTGCTTCTAAAGAACTTGCACAGAAACTATTAACACAAAAGCTTCCTTCCGTGTTAGAGTTTATAATGAAATGGCCGATAACGCTTCCCAGAATGCTCCGGGAGATATAAAATGGCCTATATATAAAAACAAAAAAACTGCGGATGCTGGAAATCCAAACAAAAACAGAATTACCTGGAAAAACTCAGCGGGTCTGGCAGCATCGGCGGAGAAGAAAAGAGTTGACGTTTCGAGTCCTCATGACCCTTCGACAGAACTTGAGTTCGAGTCCAAGAAAGAGTTGAAATATAAGCTGGTTTAAGGTGTTGGGGGGTGGGGGGAGAGAGAGAGCGAGAGAGAGAGAAGTGGAGGGGGGTGGTGTGGTTGTAGGCAAAAGCAGTGATAGAAGCAGATCATCAAAAGATGTCATAAACAACAGGACAAAAGAACACATAGGTATTAAAGTTGGTGATATTATCTAAACGAATGTGCTAATTAAGAATGGATGGTAGGGCACTCAAGGTATAGCTCTAGTGGGGGTGGGGGGAGCATAAAAGATTTAAAATATTTTAAAATAATGGAAATAGGTGGGAAAAGAAAAATCTATATAAAAAACAAAAGGAAGGGGGAAACAGAAAGGGGGTGGGGATGGAGGGGGGAGCTCAAGACCTAAAGTTGTTGAATTCAATATTCAGTCGGGAAGGCTGTAAAGTGCCTAGTCGGAAGATGAGGTGTTGTTCCTCCAGTTTGCGTTGGGCTTCACTGGAACAATGCAGCAAGTCAAGGACAGACATGTGGGCAAGAGAGCAGGGTGGAGTGTTAAAATGGCAATGTCTCCATTGCCTACATTGTCTACATTGTAGAGACACATTGGAGAGACCAAACATAAACTGGGCAACCGCTTTGCAGAACACCTGCGGTCTGTCCGCAAGAATGACCCAAACCTCCCTGTTGCTTGCCATTTTAACACTCCACCCTGCTCTCTTGCCCACATGTCTGTCCTTGGCTTGCTGCATTGTTCCAGTGAAGTCCAACGCAAACTGGAGGAACAGAACTGGCGGGGGTGGGTGGGATGCAGGGAATTGTGGGAACTGCAGCCACCATGGGCAGATGTTAGTAAGTGTTTTATTGCAGGTTGATTGTCAGTGACCCGAAATATGAACTCCTTTCTCCACGGATGCTGTCTGACGTGCGGCGTATTTCCAGCATTTTCTCTCTTTATTTCAGGTTGCCTCTATCCACACGATGTTTTCAGTGAACTATTGCAGGTGTTGCTCAGAAAACCATGGTCCGAAACTCAAACTGACAAATGAAGAACACTTCAAAAGCGGAATGGATGTTGCAGGTGGAAGCCGTTCCTCGCTTACTTTGAAGGTAGGTTCTTGTTGGCTGACTTAGAACTAGAGAGTAGAGAGCGGGGAAGGTGATGGGTTTAACCGCGAGTACTTTTGAGAACAGCAGTGCTCAACCATTCCTGATAAAAGGTTATTAACTGTTTCTTGTACAGTAACAGAGACTGACAGGAAGTAGATTTCACATTCACATGTAATAGCAGATAGTGACAGACAGTGTTAATTCCACCCACACTCATATATTGTTAGATTGACAGAGAATTAATTCATCGAGTCATAGAATGATTACAGCACAGAAGGAGGCCATTTTGCTCATTATGTCTATGCTGGCCTTCTGAAGGAGCAAATCACCTCTTGCCACTTCACTGCCTTTTCCACATAGCCCTGCACATTTTTCCTTTTTGGATAATAATCTAATTCTCTCTTGAATTCTTTGATTGAACCGGCCTCTACTACATTCTCAGGCACTTCTCTGATCCACATACTGCATGACAAGGTTTTTCGCCATGCTGCCATTGCTTATTTTGCCAATTAGCTTAAATCTGCATCCATTGGTCCTCTACCTTTCCATCAATGGAATGGGAATAGAAGTCTCTCTGTCTATTCTGCCACACTAGCCACACCAGAGAATGACAGAAAATTAATTCCACATACATACAGTAATGTATATTATTGACTTTTTATTCAAACTCACTTACAGTGATAGACTCTTAACTGAGAGCTAATGTCACACTCAGATCCAGTAACAGACATTGACAGGAAGACAATTCCACAATCACACATAGCAACCAAGACTGTCAGAATTTAATCTGACACCCACTCACAGTAACTGAGACTGGCAGAGAATGAGTACCACACTCACAGCATAATTGAGGCTGACAGGTACAGAATTAATTCCGCATTCATGTACAGCAACAGAAGTTGACATGTAAGGTACGAATTCCACACTCTCAGACAGTACCAGAGACAAAATGATTGAGATTCAATTTTTCACTCACATGACAGAGGCTCATAGTTAATATCGTACTCATATACAGTAACATAGATTGACAGATGATGAGTGTGGAATTAACTTTCTTGAAGTAGCAGAGCCTGAAAGGAGTTATTTCCATGGCCTGATACAGTAACAGAGACTGACAGATACAGAATCAATTCCACGCTCTGATACAGTGACAGAAACTGACAGAGTTAATTCTATATTCACCCACAGTAACAGATTATCATCCAAAGAGTGAATTTCACACTCATGTACAGTAACTGACATGATTGGGTAGAAAGCTAAATCTGCACTTGCACACTTGACAGAGATTGAAAGTTAAGGTTAACACAATGGGAAGGATCTGAATGCATTGGAGAGAGAGCAGAAGAGGTTTACGAGAATGGTTCCAGGGATGAGACACATCAGTTATGAGGAAAGATTGTAGAAGTTTGGACTGCATTCTTTAGAGAGAAGGCTAAGAGGAGACTTGATAGAAGCTTTCAAAGTCATGAAGTGTGTGGAAAGAGTAGATATAGAGATACTGTTCTCGCTTGGAAATGGATCGAGAACCAGAGGGCATGGTTTTAAAGTGTTTTGCAAAAGAAGCAGCGAGCCGTTAGGTTTTGGAATGCACTGCCTGCAAGTGTGCTGGAGGCAGGTTCAATTGAATCATTCAAGAGAGCATTGGATGATTATTTGAATAGAAACAATGTGCAGGGTTATGGGGAAAAGGCAGGAGATTGGCACTAAGTTAAAATGCTCAGAGAGCCAGTGCAGACACGATGGGTCAAATGGCTTCTTCTATAGCATAACAATTCTGTGATTCTGTGAATTCACACTCACAATAACAGAGACTGACTGATAGAGAGTTATTTCACACACTCAGTAACAGAGGCTGACAGATTGTTCGTTTATTCCTCAATCACACACATTAACATTGACAGACTAATATGACTAATTCCTCTCAGTCTCTGTTGTTGTAAGTTAATCCCTCACTGAAATATTAATGGAAATTGGCAGGTTCTTAATTGTACTCCCAGATGTCATAACAAAGACTGGAAAAGAGAATTCCACACTCACAGTAACCGAGACTGACCGATAGAGAGGTAATTCCACATTCACATACAGTAACAGAGACTGACGTGTTAATTCCATATTCTCAGACAGCTTGAGGCTGACAAAGAGTGAATTCCACACTGATATACAGTATCATAGGCTGTTTGAGAGTTAGTTCCACTCTCAAAACCATAAAAGAAACTGACAGGGATTTAAATTACACACACATTCAGTGAGTGATGGACAGAGAATCAATTCCACCCTCACATGCAGATCAGACTGAATTAATTCCACACTGAAATACAGCCAAAGAGACTGACAGAGGGTCAGTTCCACACTGACAAATAAAAAATATAAGAAAGAGAAGCAGGAGGAGGCCATTCAGCCCATCAGGCTAGCTTTACCATTCAATGAGACCATGGCTGATCTGATTGTGGCCTCAAACCCATTTTCCCACCTGCCCTATAACCCTTGACTCTCCTGTAGATGAAAAATTCTGTCTAACTCGGCATGAATATATGCAATGACCCAGCCTCCACTGCTCTCTGAGGTGGAGAATTATAAAGATTAATGACGCTCTGAGAGAAGAAATTCCTTCTCATCTTCGTCTTAAATGGGATATGTTTACTTTTGAACTGTGCCCTCTGGTTCTAGTTTCCCCACAAATGGAAACAATCCTCTCAACATCTACCCTGTCAAACCCCCTCAGAATCTTATATGTTTCAATGAGATCACCTCTCATTCTTCGAAACTCCTATGCTGATCAGCTCAACCTGCTTAAGCATTCCTCATAAGACAATTCTTTCATCTCTGGAATCAGTTTAGTCAAACTTCTCTGAACATCCCCCTATGCAATTATATCCCCCTTTAAATAAAGAGACTCCAATATAACACAGTACTCTTGGTGTAGTCTTGCCAATGCTGTGTAGCTGTAGCAAGACTTCCCCACTTTGATACTCCACACCACCCTTGGAATAAAGGCCAACATTCCATTTACCTTCCTAATTACTTGCTGCAGTGATTCATATACAAGGAGATCTTGATTCCTCTGTACTGCAACATTCTGCAGTCTCTCTCCACAATATCGAAGGAGGCCATTCAGCCTATCAAGTCTGCATTGGCTCTCTGAAAGAGCTTTCTACCTCATCCCATTGTCCTCCTTTTTCCCCGTAACCTTGCACGTTCTTTCCTTTCAGGTAGCAATCCAATTCCCTTTTGAATATATCAAGCAAACCTGCCTCCACCACCCTTTGAGGAAGTTTGTTCCAGACTCCAGCCACCGTCTAGGTGAAAAAAGTTTAAATTTTAAATTAAATGTTATGAGTCTATCGCACATCACATTTACTCCTTTTGCCAATTGTTTTGAGTCTGTGCGTTCTGGTTCTTAATGTTCTATTGAGTGAGAACAATTTCTCATCATTTACTCTGTCCATGCCCCTCCGGATCTTGAATACATCTATTAAGTCTCCTTTCAGCCTTCTTTTCTCCAGGGAAAACAGTCCTGACCTTTCCAATCTATCCTCGTAGCTACAGTTCTTTATCTTGGAATCATTCTCGTGAATCTCCTCTGTACTGTCTCCAATGCCTTCACATCCTTCTTTAAGTATGCCATCCAGAACTGGACCCAGTACTCCAGATGAAGCCTAAAAAGCGACCTATACAAGTTCAACATGACCTCCTTACTCTTCTCAGTGATGAATCTTGTACTCAGTGCCACTGTTAATAAAGCCTAACATTCTATATGCTTTATTACCAGCTCCCTCAACATGCTCCACCATCTGCAATGACCTATGTACATATACAATTAGGTCCCTCTGTTCCTGCACCTCCTTTAGAGGCTCTGCCTTTATTTAATACAGACTCACTATATTTTTCCTACTGAAATGAATCACCTGACACTTCTCTGCATTGAACTTCAGCTGCCACTTGACTGCCCAATCCAGCAACATGTCTATGTCCTTTTGAAGTTCAAGACTATCCCATTCACAGTTGACGATGTTTCCAATCTTCTGATCATCTGCAAATTCTGAGTTTCCTCAACTCCCTGCACACCACAGTCTAGGCCATTAATATATATATCATTTGAATAATGTTATGCTTTTCTATTCTTCCCATCAAAGTTCCCCACATTGTATTCAATCTGCCAAATGTTTGCCCACTGATTTAACTTTTCTATATCCTCTTGCAGACTCTTTGCGTCCCCCTCACAACCTGCTTTCCCACCTATCTCTGTATTGTCTGAAAATTTGGTGATGCTCTCCCCATTCATCTGAGTGATTAATATAGATTGTAAATAACTGAGAACTCAGCACTGATCCCTGTGACACTCTACTGGTTACAGTTTGCTAACTTGAAAGTGAGCCACTGCCATAGAGTAACAGAGACTGACGGACGGAGAGTTAATGACACTCACATTATTATAGATTGACAGAGAGCAAATTCCACACTCAGACAGTAACAGAGATTCACAGTGTGCTAATGCCACACTAAAGTAAAGTGTTGGAGACTAAAGGATAGAGAATTAATTCACACTCACATAAAGTAACAGACTATTAAAGAGATAGTTAATTCTGTATTCAATTACTCTCATCGAATGGAAGAAATGTTGCACTCATATACAGTAACAAAGACTGACAGATAATTCCACACTCACGTGCAATAACAGAGATGAGCAAAGAATTAATGCCCCGCTTACATACAGTAATATAGAATACCAGATACAGAATTAATTCTGCCCTCTCACACTAACGAAGATGGACAGAGAGGTAATTCCACACTGAAACTCAGAAGCAAATACTGACAGATGAGAGTTAATTGTGCACTCACACACAGTAACGGTAATGAGGGTGACAGATACTGAATTAATTCCATACTCATACAAACTAATGTTTAGTGATAGGTAGAAAGTTATCATAATTCTGCCCTGAAACATAGCAATAGAGACTGATGGATAGAGAGTTAATTTTGCATCCATATACAGATTGACAGATATCGGGGATTTGTTAATTCCACATTCACATACAGTAACAGAGATGGACAGAGAGAGAGTTAATTCCACACTCTCATACAATAGCAGTGACCTGGTTCTCACTTGAAGAATTCATCTGACATACGTCATACGGCCTCTTCATTGTTTCATCATACTTTCTATCTTCTTCATCATCCAAGGAGGATTGGCTTTTGTTCCCCTCCCTTTCCCCCTTACTGGAATGTACCAAGTCTGTACCTGAAACATCTCCTGAAAGATTTCCTCCTGAAAGTTCTGTTACAGTTTTTCCTGTCAGTCTCTGGTTTCATTTTACCCTGGCTAAATCCCGTCTCCCCCCATTGAAGTTCACTCCCTTCCAATCGCTCTTAGCCAAGGGTTCACCCACAGACACTTGGTTCACGTGGCCAACCTTGGCCCACCTCATTCCCCAGCACCAGATCCAGCAATGCCTCCTTCCTAACTGGACTGAGAACATTCTGGTTGAGGAAGTTCTCCTGAATACATTTCAGAAATCCCCAGATATCACCACTCTATAGTTCTTATACGTCTCTGTGATTTCTCTGCGTATTTGTTTCTCTATCTCTCTCTCACCACAACTCCATTTTTTTCTCTCTCTCTCTTTTCTGAACACTTTGTATCCTTGAATATGAACCCGATCCTCACCATTTTTAAACCACGTTTTCATCATTGCCCCCACAACATTTTCCCAAATGGCTCTTTGTGCTTCTAGCTCACCAGCTTTATTCACTGCTCTTTGTGTGATTACGCACATGCATTCTAAACCTGGCCTTGTATTCCTCTTAGATTCCTTCTGCATCTACTCCTATCTTATATGGTTCTACTTCCTTCTCTAGTTATTCCTTTTTTCAACTTCTTTATAGTGGTGCTCACCCACCCCCGCCAGTTCTGTTCAAACCCTCCCCAACCTCACAAGTGACCCTCCTGACAAGGACATTGGTCCCAGCCTTGTCATGGTGCAACCTGTTCCTTTTGAATAGTTGTTTCCTGTCCCGGAACTGGCCCCAATGTCCCAAGAATCTGAAGCTCCTCCCCCACCTCCTGCACTGGCCTCTAGCCATGTATTGATGCTCCCTAGTTATTTCTACTCTCATTATGACGTGGCACTGGTAGTAATCCAGAGATTACCCCCTTCGAGTGCTATATTTTAGTTCCCTCCCCAGCTGCTGAAATTCTGACTGAGGAAACTCAATACCTTATTCCCCTGTATCATTGACACTGACGTGTACCACAACCTCTGCTTACTCACTTCCCCCTGCAGAATATTCTGCACCCTCTCCATGATGTCCTTTATTCTGGCACCAAGGAGCGAACACACCATGCAGGACTCACAGAAATGTTTGTCTGTTCCCTTTTACTATGAAATCTCCTATAATGACTGCATTTCTACTCCTTGCTGTTCCCTCCTGTGCAATTTCTTGCCCATTGATGCCATGGCCTGGACTGCACTCCTTCAGGGTGTCAACATTCCCAGCAGTCTCCAATGCTGAAAACCAGTTTGATAGTGAGAACAGTGACTATGGGAGAGTGAGGTTAAAACAGGGAGAATTCGGAGAGTGAGTTTAAAACAGCAAGACTTCGGGCGAGAGAGCTTAACACAGACAGACTTCGGGGGGGAGAGGTTAAAACAGCAAGGATTGGGACAGAGAGGTTAAAGCAGCAATGATTCGGGACAGAGATGTTAAAATGGCAAACTCTGGGACACGGAGGTTAAAACACAGACCCTTCCGGAGGGAGAGCATAAACAAGCAATACTCTAGGAGAGAGAGAAGGTTAAAGCAGCGAGACTCAAGTAGGAGTAAGGGTAAAATAAAAGCAAGAGTTCATATTCTATTTAGTTAAGTTATGCCTGGGGAGCTCAGTGCTGTGATTTGCACATCCTGCGCTATGTGGGAAATCCTAGACTCTCCCGGCGGTCTGGATGACCATGTGTGCAGCAGGTGCCTCCGACTGGAGGAACTCGAGCTCCTGATTTTGCAGCTTGAGCAGCAGATGAGGGCACTACGGTGCATCCATGAGGCTCAGAGGCTCGTGAATAGCATGTTTCAGGAGGTGGTCACCCTGCAGCTGAAGGAGGTGCAGGCAGAGAGGGAATGGGTGACCACCAGACAGCAGAAGGGGACCAGGCAGGTAGTGAGGGAATCCCTGAGTGCACCACACTTGCAAACTGTTTCTTGGTGATGGAAAATGGTGAGAGTGACGGTTCCTCTGAGGAGGCCAACCAGAGCCAAGGCCATGGCACTGTGGGTGATCCAGCTGCTCAGTGGGGGAGGACAGTGGCAATAGTGGGAAGGGATTGGTTAGTGAGGGGAGGAAACAGGCTCTTCTGTGACTGTAGGCCCGACTCCAGGTTGGTCTGTTGCATCCCAGGTGACAGGGTTAAGGATGTCATGGAACAGCTGCAGGGCATTCTGAAGGGGGGTGGGTGATCGGTCAGAGGCCGTGGTTCATGTTAAGACCAATAACGTAGGAAGAAAGAGAAATGAGGGTTTGCAAGCAGACTTTAGGGAATTAGGTGGGAAATTGAAAAGCAAGACTTCAAAGGTGGTGATCTCCGGGTTACCCCGGGTGCCACACAGGAGTGACTATAGGAGCAGAAGGGCAGAGTAGATGGGTGTGTGGCTGGAGAGATGGTGCAGGTGGGAGGGCTTTAGATTCCTGGGACATTGGGACCATTTCTGTTGGAATTGGGACCTGTTCAAGTTGGACAGGTTACATCGGAACAGGAACGGGAGCAGCATCCTCACGAGGACATTTGCTAATGCTGTTGGGGTGGATTTAAACTGAATTGTCAGGGTGTGGGATCCTGAAAAGTGGTTCAGAGGGGAGAGACGCTTTTGCACTCTAGAGTCAGTCCACAGCCGGAATTTAGAATGAACTACTCTTGAGATGCTCTACATGCTGGAAAATAGTGCTCTCGATTATTCCATGAGACCACCTGAAAAGCAGTGCCAGAATCATTGGTGTTGTTACAGATCAGTGCTGGGGGAGCGATTGTATAACCCTGACTCCATCTCAAGGACTGCTCACCCTGTCCTTTGCCTTGATCCTTTGACATTTAAAGTTTGGCCAAAATCCCCCCTTTCTGAAGAAGGGTCATAAGGACTCGAAATGTTGACTCTGATTTTTTTTTTTCTCCCCACAGATGCTGTTAGACCTGTTGAATTTTTCCAGCATTTCCTCTTTTTGTTTTAGATTTCCAGCATCCACTGTATTTTGCTTTAATTTCCCCTATTTCTCTTTTTTATGTCATGGTTTTCTATTATGAGTGTGTGTGTGTCTGTGTGTGAGAATGTGTGTTCGTGAGAGAGGGAGAGCGCGCGTGTGTGTGTGTGTGACTTATGGTAAGTTGAAAAATTAATTTGTATAATTTTATATTCAATACTGTATGTTGATAAGCTTTACTTTTCTATTCGGGAATAGTTTTTTATAATAAACAAATGAATTTGTTGTTTATCGAAATAATCCACTTTAAAACCTCTTTTGTTCTCAGGAACAGTGGTGAAGGTAAATAATTGGCCATTTTGGTGAGTGAAATGAACATTTGAGCCAATGTTGCGACCTGTGGAGTAGTGGGACTAGACCAACAGCGCAGTCCTCCCATTCCACACAGAACAGGGTGCTCACTCAGAAACTTAGCTCCAGGTCACTGTCGAGTCCTTCTGTAAAGCAGGTGACATATTGGGCTTCCCACTAAACATGCAGAAAACTAAGATCCGATTCCACTATTCGTGACTGAGGAAGACCCCCAGAAACAGCTGCACACAAAGAGCTTACTGAAAGGTCAAATTATTAGTTTCAGTGAGTCATAGAAGTGCCCTTGGAGCAGGTTAAGCAGAATTTCCTGTGTTTCAATGTTAAATTTTGATCTGAATTTAAAAGAAAAGAGTAAATATTTGTAATGCTCATGAGATCCATCTGCCGCATGACTGAGGTGAGCTCACTTCTTGATCTAATCACAGAGAGGTACAGGAACGCAGAAAAAACAATAAACAAATGGATTAATTCCAATTCTGCTCCCCTGGTTAATGTTAACAAAAGCACCATTGAAATGGATCAACAGACGGATTTTTCAGGATTTATTATCCCAATGACTGACTGAGGAATCAGAAGCTGGGAACGTATGAGAGTTACATGCTTGTTAGCATAGTTTAATAGGAGCTGAGTTGACCAGCACTTGTTCACATGTTTTTCAAAGAAAAATAAGGTAAACTGATCGTTATTCCAGTAACGTGGACCAGCGGGTACAGAGCTGCACACGTGCTTTGGAGGAGGGCAAGTCACCCGTACCCTCAGAAGTGGGACTGAGTCTCCACAAAAATTATTCGCAACATCAACTAGTGAACAACACATGCAGACACGGAAGACGCTCAAGCAAGCAGTCTTGCCGAAACCGAGGACTGAACCAGGGACCTTTCGACCTTCAGTCTAACATTCCCCCAGCTGAGATATTTTGGCTGACAGAGGCGCTTTCTTCAAGCCAGAATTGACCCAGAGAACTAAGGATGCTAGTTTTACATTACCTACAATCCTCAGCTTATATTAGAGAACATGATCGCATAATGACAAAGGACAGACATCACCTCGTTTCAGTTCCCTCCAGGTTTCCAGTTTTTCTTGATAAATAGGGGGTGCAAAGACTAATGAAGCATCAGATCATTGCCATAAGCTCCCGGCCTTTCGCTACACAGGGATTGTCCTCCAAACAGCTTTCTTCATCCTTTGAGTGAATTGCTCCCTGACGTCATTATTAAATGGCTAAACTCTAAGTTTAAGGTAATATCCACTTATTCTGTATTCCCCCACCAGAGGAAATCATTTCTCTGCATTAAAACCTATTAATCATCTCAATTACCTCAACCAGATAGCGCCAATACCTTCTCAACTCCACGAGTATGTAAGCGTCACAGCGGGAGCACATCTAACTGCAGATCAGAAAACTGTATGTGTATCGCACATGGTCATGGCTACCATTGCACCAAATCTGTATCGGAATTACTGCAACCCGCTTGTGATAAACACTGTCACCTTTCACTGCTTAGTAGATGAGTTTCATAGAGCCACGTATGTGATTCCCTCAGTTCTGCTTTTGCACAAAGCTGAGGAAATGCATCACAGATGTCAGTCTTCAGCCAGCTCCATTCAGTCCAAGTGAAGTCAAGAAATGGCTGAAGGCAAAGGCTTCGGGCCCTGACACCGTTCCTGCAGCATTGCTGAAAACCTGTGCTCCAGAAATAGTCTCGCTCCTCGCCAAGCTGTTCCAGTGCAGCTACAGTTTTATAAAACAATGGTTGGGCCGTGAGCAAAACGTTGTGTCGAACAATGATCAACACACTTTAGAAAGCTGTGGCGACATTAGGTAGTGCGCAGGAAACATTGGGGGGTAAAATGATTTCACTGAGGAGCCTCAGTTTATTGGTACATTGGAGAAGCTGGGGCTGTTCCCCTTAAGTAGGAGATGCTGAGGGAAATGTACAGAGTGGTGATCATCTGAAAGCCTGTTTGCTGCAGGATGAGGAATTTGGGAATATAGGAATATAACGAGAAAGTTCAACTCATGACTGGTCCCTATTTTCACTTCATCTATCCACTGTGGTTTCATAATCCTTAAATATCCTACATCTTAATAACAATAAAAACTTGTACCCAGTTTCAGTATCGAAAACTTTCAGCCTATCCTAAGCTTCAGTCGCGATTTTCAGAAGTAGGATCCACATGTTTACGAACCTTTGTGTGAAGAAGTGTTTCCTGACGTCACCCTTGAGCGGCTTAGCTGAAATTGAATGTTATGTCCTCTTGTTTTGGATTCCCCGAAACAGGGAAAATTGTTTCTCTGTATCTAAACTATCAAGTCCCTTAATCACCTCGCATGCCTCAATTCAACAACCTGAACAAAACACATGCGGGAACCTGGATTTTATAAATAGAAGCATCGAGTACGAAAGCAAGGCACCAAAGGAGAATCTTTATAAATATTGAAATAGAAAGAGACTGGAGGCGACTGACATGGACATGGCTGGATGAATGGCTTCTTCCTGTACTTTAACCATTCTATGATGCTATGATTCCAACCTAGCGCCATTCTTTTAGCCTTTTAGAAACATCGAAGAAGGAGTAGGCCATTCGGCCTTTCGAACCCGCTCCGCCATTCAATATCGTCATGGCTGATTCTCTATCTCAACGCCACACTCTCGCTCTTTCCCCATGCCCCTTGATGCCTTTTGAGTTTAGAAATCCATTTCTTTCATAAACATATTCACTGATGTGGCCTCTGTGGTAGAGATTTCCACAGCTTTGCCACCATCTGAGTGAAGACTTTTCTCCTCTTCTCAGTCTTAAATGGCCAACCCCGCATCATGAGATTCTTACCCCTTGTTCTGGACCTCCCAGCAAGGAGAAATATCTGTCCAGCCCTGCCAGGATTGTATACGTTTCAATGAGAACCTCTCTTATTCTTCGAAACTCCAGTGAATACAGGCCTAGTCAGCCCAATCTTTCCTCAAACGACAATCCTGCCATCCCTGGAATCAGTCTGGTGAACTTTCCATTCACTTCCACTTTGACAGGTATATCCTTTCCTCGGGAAGGAGACCAAAACTGCACACAATACTCCAGGAGTGGCCTTACCAAAGCCCTGCACTGCTGCAGCAAGACATCCTTTCTGCTGTGCTCAAGAGGCCTTGCAATGAAGGCCAATATACCATTTGCCTTCTTAACTGCTTGCTGCACCTGCGTGCTTGTTTTCAGTGTTTGGTGTACAAGGCCACCCAGGTCCATTTGAACATCAACATTTCCCAATGTATCAACATTGAAATAATACTCTGCCATTATGTTTATCCTACAAAAGTGGATAAATTCAACACTTATCCATCTAAAACTGCAGCTACCATATATTCTGTCACTCACTCAACTTCCCTTAATCGCCTTGAAGCCTCTTTACATCATCCTCACCACTCACACTTCGACGAGGTTCCTTGTCGTCAGATAACATGGAAATATTACATTTGATTCCCTCATCCAAGTCAATGAAATATATTGTGAAAAACTGGGGCCCATGCACTGATCCTTGTGGTACCCAACTGGTCACCATCTCCAATTCCGAAAAATACCCATTTGTTCCTACTCTCTGTTTCCTGTCTGCCAACCAATTCTCAATCCACAGCAAAATATCACCCCCAATCCCATGTGCTTAAATTTTGCACACCGACCTCTTATGTGACACTTTATCAACAGCTTCCTTAAAATAAAAATACACCACATCCACTGGTTCTCCCGTATCTATTCTGCCAATTATGTCCTCGAATAAACTCCAGTAGCATTGACAAACATGATTTCCCTTTCATAAATCCCTGTTCATTTTGTCTAATCCCATTGATGTTTTCTAAGTTTCTTGTTATCACATCCTTTATAATAGACTGTAGCATTTTCCCTCATGTCAGGCTAACCGAACTGTAATACCCTGTTCTTCCCCTCCTCTTTTTTTAGGTATTGGGGTTACATTTGACATCCTACAGTCTGCCTGGACTGTACCAGAATCTACAGAAATTTGGGAGATGGTAACCAGCACATCCATTAATTCCATGGCCACGTTCTTTAGTACCTTGGAATGTAGATTGTCAGGCCCTGGAGATTTATTGGCTTTCAGTGCCATTAATTTCTCCAGTACTGCTTTTTAGTAATACTAATTCCCTTCAATTCCTCCTTCTCATTTGACCTTTGGTGGGCTGGAATTTATGGGAATCTATTTGTGTCTTCCTCCGTGAAGGTAGAACGAAAGTAGTTGTTGAATTGCCCTGCTACATCGTATTGTAAATTTTGCTGTTTCGAAGTATAAGGGCCCTACATTTGTCTTCATTAATCTTTTTCTTCTGTGTACTTATATTAAGCTTTTGCAATACTCTTTATGTTTCTTTCAAGTTTACTCTCATACTCTATTTTTCCTCTCAATTAACCTTTTGGTTCTCCTTTATTGAATTCTAAACTGCTTCCAATCCTCAGGCTTGCTACCTTTTCCAGCAAATTTATATGACCGCTGTTTGGAACTAATACTATCCTTCATTTATTTTGTAGCCATGGTTGGGCCAATTTTCCTGTTGTCTTTTTGTGCCAAGAAGGAATATATACTTGTAGCAATGCATGAATTCATTCCTTAAATATTAGCCATTGCCTACCCACCATCATGCCTTTTAATGAAGTTCCCTAATCGATTTTAGCCAAATCACTCCTCATGCCTCTGCAGTTTCCTTTGTTTTTATTTCAGACCATAGTTTCAGATTGGGTTACTTCATTTTATAACCTAAGAAAGAGTTCTTTCATGTTATGGTCACTGCTCCCTCATGGACTTCGCACAACAAGATTATTCATTAACCCCTTCTCATTGAAAAACATAAACAAATCTATTATAGGCTGTTCCCTAGTTAGTTCTTTGAAGTACTTGTCAAAAAAGCTATTTCATGCACACTCCATCATTTACCACAGTGTTATTGATAATTTGGTTTGTCCACTCTATATGTAAATTAAAGTCACCCGTGACAACTATAGCACACTTGTTACATGCATCTCTAATTTCCTGTCTAATGCCGCCCCCCTATCTTACCATTTCTGTTTGGAAGCCTATATACACCTCCCGCGAATGTTTCCTGCACCTGATTGCGTCATAGCTCCACCTAGGTTGATTCTGCATCTAGATTTTCTCTCAATATTGTATTGATATCATTGTTAACTAAAAATGCCACACCACCTCCTTTTCCTTTTTGCCTGTCCTTCCTAAATATCGAATACCATTGGGTATTCCGCTCCCAAAATTGGTCACCCTACAACCATGTCTGTGTAATCACAATCATATCCTATGCATTGACATCTATTTGCATTGTTAATTCATCTACCTTATTCAACTGCTCCATGCATTCAGCTACAGTGCCTTTAGGCTTTTCTTTTTACACATCTTTCTTTGTACGATGGCCCTATTTGCTGCAGCCTCCGTTTTCTCTGCCTTCCGCTTCGGATTTTTTTGCTTTTCTGTCTTTCATTTCTATCTTTGTTTCCCTCTCTTGTATCTTCCCTCTCAGGTCCCCATCCCCCTGCCAGTCTTGTTCATCCAACTATCATTATGGCAAAGCTGCACTGCAGCCTCAATATAAAAGATCTATGTCCAAGCAACTTCAGCTGCTTCATTAATGATCTTCCCGGCAAAATTGATTCAGAATTGGGGATGTTCGCAGATGATTTGAGCAATGTTAGCACCATTTGCAAGTAATGAGGCTTTGAAGCAGTCCGTTGCATGAACAGTGAGGCCTGAACAATATTCCGGCATAGCCTGATAGGTGGCAAGTAAGAATTGCACCTCATCAGTGGCCAAGCAGTGACCATCTCCAACCAGAGAGAATCCAATTATCTCCCCTGAAGCTCAATGAAATTAACATCGCTGAATAAAGCACCATTCCTGGGTGTTACGGTTGAGCAGACACTGTACTGGACCAGACATATAAATACTGTGCTTACAAAAGCAGTTCAGGTGTTGGGAATTCTGCGGAGAGGGTCTCAGCTACTCCCAGCCCAAAATCTTTCCCACATTCACAAGGCACAGGTCGGATTCTTTCTGAATACTTTCCATTTGCTTGAATGCTTGAAGCTCCAAGAGCACTCAAGAAGCTCGACAACATACGAGCAAAGCTGCCTGCTTGCCTGGCACCTAATACACCACCTTTTACATCCAATCCCTCCAACATCGATGCACAGTGGCGGCAGTGTATACCATTCGACAAGATGCACTACTGTAACTCACCAAGTCTCCGTCCACAACAACTTCCAAATCCGTGAAATCTACCGCCTAGAAGGGCAAGGGCAGCAGATGCATAGGAGCACCACCACCTGCAAGTTCTTCTTCAAGCCACACACCATCTTGACTTGGAGCTATATCGCCGTTTCTTCACAGGCACAAATTGTGGAACTCGGTTCCTAACATCACTGTGAGTGTATCTACACCACATGGACTGCAGTGGTTTCAAGTTCTCAAGGACAGTCAGGGATGGGCAATAACTGATGGCTTAGCCAGTGAGAGCCAATTCCAGAGAAAGAATAAATAATAATCAATTATATGAATCATCTTTTTTGTAATGTTTCCATTGTCCCTCAGCCGCAGTAGCTTCTGTGGGGGAGACTTCTTGATTTCCAATACCCTTCGCGTGAAGACATTCTTCTTGTCAGCGCCCCTGAACAAGGTAAATTCCCGCTTGGTTTGCAGACTGTCTGCCCCAGGTTAAATAACGAAGCTAGTGAGTCATTTAATCATCGTGCGCATCACCATCAGGTCAAGCCTTAAATATCGATATTCAAGGAATTACAATAAACGTCGAGACAATCCATCAGCCCTCATAACTTGGTTCTGATATCACAATGATAATTTCAGATATCCATTCTGCATAACGCTGTCCCATACAAAAACAGGATTCAAACTCACGCGTGGGACGCACAATGGTTTCATAGCTTTAAACTCTGGACCGCCTCACCACATGCATGACACTTATCTAACGATGTCATGTAGCTTTGGCATCCATGGACTGTAGAACTAAATGATCCTCTTCGGCACAGGTCCTGAATATTCAGCCAGATGATCAAAATGGAAATGTAGTGTCTGTCAGCAGACGAAATTTCCATCACCTCAGTTCAGGGACTGATGTGAATGGACTAATGCTAAACACTTCAAAACCATGTCCAACATGTCTCTGCGCAGTGTGAAAACCTACTGCGGAAAGACTGAAACAGACAAATATTTCGCAGCAAAAACAAATCCCTCCCAGAGATTCCTCACAGAGGAATCCATCGACCATTGGAACACAGACTTCCTGACCTGCATTGTCTGATCATTGAGAAACATGTATCTCCTCCTGCCTGGCTTCATTCCGTGAAGGCAGAGAATTTATATTGTTCCAGTGAGCCGTGAAAGTGTCCCTGGAGCAGCTTAAAGAAAATTCCTTATGTTTCACTGAGATATTCTGAATTGATCTTTTCCTTTAAGTCACAAAATGCTTTATTATTCAACACGACTGTCCGTGTCAGGGGCTGATGAAAGATCCAATCAATGAGGTCCACATTCATGCTTTAAAAAAATTATTTGAGGGGATGTGAGTGTCGCTCGCAAAGCCAGTCTTTGTTACACATCCCAAACTGTTCTTGAACTTCCTCAGCGGGAAGTTAGGAGTCAAACTCATATGTAGGCCAGACCAGGGAAGACATCAGAGAACCACAACTGAGATTAGCGTTAAAATGCAGGATTTAAATATTGAGTTTAATTTCCACCAGCAACTATGGTGGGAAATGAACCCAAGTCCCCGGAATATTTCCAGTACTCCACTGTCTTCCGTTAGAGAGAGCTGGAAATATCAAGTCGAATGGATTGCCATGTTACCGTTAACAAAAAGATCGAACCCGAGACGTTACAAGAAAAGTCTATGCAACCTGGGCTCTTAACTTGGGTTCCAGTATCACATTCGTGTTTCCAGGCAAAGCTTCTGCAAAATCACTGCACGAAGGCAGAAACAGTTGATGAAGTTACGATTTGAAATCATGCGTACAAAGAACAAGCAATAAGCAGTCCATCGCCTTAACCTCTGGGCCACATGAAACACAGGGCTTGCCCCTCTGTTTGTCATTTTAATCAACATTTCAAACCGAGTGCAATCAGCCTCCCACGTGAATCCACAAGTAGACAGTTCCCTCATTTGATGCATTAGAATAAATTCAGAGGCTCATGGCACGGAGAAATGTTGTTTAAATTTGGCTTTCGTTTATATCACGTGTGTTGAGGTGATGCATTCTCTGCAATGAATTCCCGGGTGTTCAAACCTGCTCTTGATTTCCGGATCTACCACCACCTCGAGTGCAAAAAAAAAATGCTGCATTAAGATGGGCTCGTGTGGGATTTGAACCTGGAACCTGTCGCATATTGGCTCAACAAAAAATCCAAAAGTGAAATTCATGCTGCTAACCCAATGAACCACCTGCATTGCAAAGTACAAACAAGGAATCCTTTCATTGTCACACAAAGTGCATCAAACATAAGCGACTTACAGTTCCTGCTGGAAATCTTTTGGAATGTATTCGAAACCCCGGGGATGACTCCAACAAGTGGAGAGTTTCCCGCCTTATTTCCTTTGACTTCAGTTTTGCTGGGGTTCCTTGATGCCACATTAGGTCAAATGCTTCTCTGAACTCAAGTGCAGTCACTTGCACCTCACGTCTTGAGTTCGGCTGTTTTCTTCATATTTGGACCAAGGCTGCAATGAGGTCAGGAGCTGAGTGACACTGGCAGAAAACAAACTGAGCTTCAGTGAGCGGGTTATTGCCGAGAAGTGTCACTTGATCGCACTGTCAAAGAAATTTTCCTTCACCTTCTTGATAAACGAGAGAAGACTGATCAGGCAGTTTTCGCTGGTTGGACTTTCCTGTTTTTTTTTGTGGACAAGACAGACCTGAGCAATTTCCCACATTGCCGGGTAGATGCCAGTCTTGTAGCTGTAATGGAACAACTTGGCGAGGGGCAAAGCTATTTCTGGAGCACAGGTTTTCAGTACTGCTGCAGGAATGTTGTCAGGGCCCAAAGCCTTTGCAGTTACCTGTGCCTTCAGCCATCTCTTGATTTCACTTGGAGTGAATGGAGCTGTCTGAAGACTGACATCTGTGATGCATTTCCCCAGCTTTGTGCAAAAGCAGAACTGAGGAAATCACTTACGTGGCTCTGTGAAACTCATTAGCTAAGCGGTGAAAGATGACAGTGTTTATCACAAACGGTCTCCATTCAATCAGACACAGATTTGGTGCAAAAGTAGCCATGACCAAGTGCCACACACACACATTTTTCTGATTTGCAGTTAGATGTGCTCCCGCTGTGACGCTTACATACTCGTGGAGATAAGAAGGTGTAGGCGCTATCTGGTTGAGGTAACTGAGATGATTAATAGGTTTGAATGCGGAAAATGATTTCCTCTGGCAGGGGAATACAGAACAAATGGATATTACCTTAAACTTAGAGATAAGCCATTTAATAATGACGTCAGGGAGCAATTCACTCAAAAGATGAAGAAAGCTGTTTGTAGGACAATCCCTGTGTAGTGATTGGCCGAGAGCTTATCGAAATGAACTGATGCTTCGTTGGGTTTTGCACCCCCACTTTATCAAGAAAAACTGGAAACCTGGAGGGAACTGAAACAGTGGCTCATCCTTCAATGAGGAACTTTACAGCCTTCCAGTGTGAACATTCTCAACAATATCTCTCTGTAAAAGCTGCCAACATTCTGATTTCCTTCTGTTCGCAGATGTGGTTTTGAGCCTCGGTTTCACTGAGATGTTCTGAATTGATTTTTTTCTTGACATCAAAAAGCGCTTTATTATTCAACACATCTGTCCATTACAGGGGCTGATGAAAGATCCAATCAGTGAGGGACGCATTCATCCTTTTAAGAAATTATTTCAGGGGATGTGAACGTCGCTCACAAGGCCAGACTTTGTTACACATCCCAAACTGTCCTTGAACTCAGTGGCTTTTTCAGCGAGCAATTAGGAATCAAACTCATATGTAGTACAGACGAGGAAGACATCAGTGAACCACCACTGAGATTAGCGTTTAATTGCAGGTTTTAATTATTGAGTTTAATTTCCATCAGCAACTATGCTGGGAAATGAAATCATGTCCCCGGAATATTTCCACTGCTCCAATGTTTCCCCTTCGAGAGAGGTGGAAATATCATGTCGAATGGACTCTAAGTTGGATCCCCATGTTATTGTGAAGAAAAGTATCGAATTCAAGATCTTCCAAGAAAAGTTGGAACAAGCTGGCTTCATAACTTGGGTTGGAGATTAACATCAGTGATTCCAGGCAGAGCTTCTGCAAAATCACTGCATTAAGGAGTAAACAGTTGATAAAGTAACGACGCAAGTGGGACTCGAACCCACGAATGCAAAGCACAATGGATAAGCAGTCCATCGCCTTAACCGCACGCTTATACTTTTGGCATGCATAAGTCTTTGAAATAAATGATCCTCTTTGGTACAGGCCTCAATATTCGGGCAGATGTGTAAAGATGGAAATGTAGTTTATGTCATTAAAATAAATGTGCCTCACGTCAGATCAGGGACTGTTGTAAACCGACTGATGTGAATCACTTCAACGCTTCAACCTAATATCCAACATCTAACTGCAAATCAGAAAAATGTGTGTGTGTGGCACTTGGTCATGGCTACTTTTGCACCAAATCTGTGTCTGAATGAATGGAACCCATTTGTGATAAGCACTCTCGCCTTTCACCACTTAGCTAATGAGTTTCATAGGGCCACGTATGTGATTCGCTTCGTTCTGCTTTTGCACAAAGCTGGGGAAATGCATCACAGATGTCAGTCTTCAGACAGCTCCATTCACTCCAAGTGAAATCAAGAAATGGCTGAAGACACAGGTAACTGCAAAGGCTTTGGGCCCTGACACCATTCCTGCAGCAGTACTGAAAACCTGTGTTCCAGAAATATTCTCGTTCCTCGCCAAGTTGTTCCATTACAGCTACAAGACTGGCGTGGGATGTGGGAAATTGCTCAGGTATGTCTTGTCCACAAAAGAAAACAGGAACATCCAAGCGGCAAAAAACGACCCATCAGTCTTCTCTAGTTTATCAAGAAGGTGAGGGAAAATGTCTTCGACAGTGCGATCAATTGACACTTCCTCAGCATAACCCACTCACTGAAGCTCAGTTTTTTTTCTGCCAGTGTCACTCAGCTCCTGACCTCATTGCAGCCTTGGTCCAAATATGAAGAAAGCCGCCAAACTCAAGACGTGAGGTGCAAGTGACTGTACTTGAGTTCAAAGAAGCTTTTGACCTAATGTGGCATCAAGGAACCCCAGCAATACTGAAGTCAAAGGAAATAAGGCGGGAAACTCTCCACTGGTTGGAGTCATCCCCGGGGTTTCGAAAACATTCAAAAATATTTCCAGCATGAAATGTCGTTTGCTTATGATTGCTGCACTTTGTGTGAGAATGAAAGGATTCCTTGACTGGCTGTTGTTACGCAGGAGGCTTGTTGGTCGCTTTGGATTTTCCAATGAGTTAATAAGTGTGAGGTCCTGGATGAGCCCATCTTAATGCAGCTTTTTTTTCACGCTTGAGCTGGTGGCAGTTCCGGAATTCAGGAACAGGTTTGAACACCCGGGAATTCATTGCAGAGAATCCATCACCTCAACACACGTGATGAAAATGAATGTCAGGTTTAAGGAATGTTTCTACGTGCCATGAGACTCTGAATTTATTCTAATGCAACAAATGAGGGAAGTGTTTTATTGTGGATTCACCTGCGAGCCTGATTGCACTCAGTTTCAATCTTGACAGAAAGGACAAACAGAGCACGTGAACCCCAGTGTTTTATTTTAATTGACCACATTTTAGCTGTGTTCCGGTACTTCCAGTGGGCTGGGAGGGGTTTTCCTTTTGCTACCAAATGCTTGTATGTTCCGGTCTTTCTGCGGTGGGTTTTCACATTGTGTAGAAACATGTTAGATATTAGGTTGAAGTGACTCACATCAGTCAGTTTACAACAGTCCCTGATCTGATGTGCTGGGCATTTACTTTAATGACAGAAACTACATTTCTATCTTTACATATCTGGACGAATATGCAGTGCCTGTACACAAGAGGATCATTTATTTCAATGGTTCATGGATGCAAATGTATAGAAGGGTGATTATTAGGCGTGGTTTCACAGTGTGGTGGCTGAGAAGTTCAGGCGATGAATTGCTAATCCATTGTGCTTTGCACCCGTGGGTTCAAATCCCAAATTTATTACTACTTTCTCAACTGTTTCTGCTTTATTCCAGTGATTTTGCAGAAGCTATGCCTGGAATCAGAATGTTGGCAGTTTTTACAGAGTGATATTGTTGAGCTGAATGTTGACACTGGAAGGCTGTATAGTTCCTAATTGAAGGATGAGCCTCTGTTCCTCCAGCGAACTTTGAGCTTCATTGGAACTTTGCAGATGTCCGAGAACCGAGTGATCAGGGTGAGAACCAGGTTTCCAGTCATTTCATTTCACCAGCTTGACTTTGTGGATGAGTTGGTTGGACTTTCTGTTACTTTCCCGCACATTCTTGGCTATCAGTTCTGTCGCAGGAAAATGCCACTTCAACACTTTCTGTCAAAAGTAACCCCATCCCAACTCTTACTGGCCTCGGAAACTGCCACTTAGACATGTGATGACCAACAATTGAAGTGAGCGCTGCCTAACTCCCCTGAACGTTAATTCCCTCCCTGAGTTTCTTTACTAAATTGAATTAAAGCTGACTTTTTGCAACTCCTATAACACAACTAAAAAATGGTCAAGTTATATGAAGCTGTAACCCTCCCGCCCAACCCAGCATCATCCTCCCCCACAACACGCCCCTCCCCTCACTGCATCACCCCAATTGCTACCACCCTTGCCTCCCCCATCCACTACCCTACCCCACCCTGCAACCCCCCACCCCCCCTCACCCCCGACTCCGGCCCCGCATCCACCTGCAGCTCTGCCAGTCTGAATGTTGTTTCAGATAAGCCTACAACTCAATGATGAAATCAGGCTGTGAACATTTCAACTCGATAGGGCTGTGCACAAAGGGGGTCACATGGATTTCATGGTTCTGAAGCAAAACATACCTGGGAGACTGTGCTTTAAAAAGTGGGTTTTTTTTTCCTTTGACAAGAGAAGGACCAACTGCTTGATATTGTCTCAGATCAGTGCTCAGGGAGATACTGTAGAAGACTGTCCCCATCTCAAGGACTGCACACCCTGTCCTTTGCCTTGATCCACTGACGTTTAATGTTTGGCAAAATTGCCCCCTTTCTAAAGAAGGGTCATAATGACTCGAAACGTTGAGTCTGTATTGATTTCTCCCCACAGATGCTGTTAGACCAGCTGATTTTCTCCATGCATTTTCTGTTTTTGTTACAGATCCACACTGTATGTTCATAAGCTTTACTTTCCTATTCGAAAATACCTGCTTTATAATAATAATAATAAACAAACAATAGATTATTGAAATAATCCACTTTGAAACCTCTTTTATTCTCGGGAACAGTGGTGAATGTAAATAATTGGCCATTTTGGTGAGTGAAATGAATACTTGAACCAATGTTGCGACCTGTGGAGTAGTGGGACTAGACCAACAGCGCACTCCTCCCATTCCGCACGGAACAGGGTGTTCACTCACAAACTTAACTCCAGGTCACTGTCGACTCCTTCTGTCAAGCCGATGACATGTTGGGCTTCCCATTAAGCATGCATAAAACTAAGATCTGATTCCAATATTCGTGATTGAGGAAACAGGTGCACACAAAGAGCTTACTGAAAGGTCAAATTATTAGTTTCAGTGAGCCATGGAAGTGCCCTTGGAGCAGGTTAAGCAGCAATTCTTGTGTTTCAATGAGAAATTGTGATCTGAAGTTAAAAGGAAAGGGTAAATATTTGTAATAGTCATGAGATCCGGCCGCCACATGACTGAGGCGATCTCATTTCTCGAACTAATCACTGAGAGACACAGACACAAAAAAATAATAATAAACGAGAGGGAAACAATGGATTAATTGGATTCCAATTACGGTCCCCTGGTTAACGTTTAAAAAGCACCATTGCAATGGGTCAAAAGACTGATTTTGAGGAATTTAAATTCCCAATGACCGATTGAGGGACCAGAAGGTGGGAATATATGAGAGTTGCACGTTTGTTAGCATAGTTTCATGGGAGCTGAGTTGACCAGCGGTTTTTCATATTTTTTTTCCCAGAAATGTGAAAGCGAGCTTTATTCCAGTAACGTGGACCAGTGGACACAGAACTGTCCATGTGCTATGGAGGAGGGCCTCAGAAGCTGGACTGGGTGTCCCCAAAAGCAGTTGGCACCATCAGCTAGCAAATAACACAAGCAGCAGCTGGTTACGCTCAGGCGATAGGATTTGTTATTTGCTGCCGAAACCCGGGATTGAACCAGGGACCTTTAGATCTTCAGTCTAACGCTCTCCCAACTGAGCTATTTCGGCTGACACGTGTGTGTTCTTTGAGCCAGAATTGACCCAGAGAACTAAGAATGCTAGTTTTACAGGTACTTACAATCCTCCGCTCATATTAGAGAACATGATCGCATAATGACAAAGCACAGCCATCACCTCGTTTCAGTTCCCTCCAGGTTTCCAGTTTTTCTTGATAAATAGGGGTGCAAAGCCCAACGAAGCATCAGTTCATTGTCATAAGCTCTCGGCCAATCGCTACACAGGGATTGTCCTCCAAACAGCGTTCTTCCTCCTTTGAGTGAATTGCTCCCTGACGTCGCTATTAAATAGCTTCACTCTCAGTCTAAGGTAATATCCATTTGTTCTGTATTCCCCCACCAGAGGAAATCGTTTCTCCGCATTAAATCCTATTAATCATCTCAATTACTTCAACCAGATAGCGCCTACACTTTCTCAACTCATGAGTATGTAAGCGTCACAGCGGGAGCACATCTAACTGCAAATCAGAAAAATGTGTGTGTGTGGCACTTGGTCATGGCTACTTTTGCACCAAATCTGTGTCTGAATGAATGGAGCCCGTTTGTGATAAACACTGTCACCTTTCACCACTTAGCTAATGAGTTTCACAGAGCCACGTATGTGAATCCCTCAGTTCTGCTTTTGCACAAAGCTGGGGAAATGCATCACAGATGTCAGTCTTCAGCCAGCTCCATTCACTCCAAGTGAAATCAAGAAATGGCTGAAGGCACGGGTAACTGCAAAGGCTTTGGGCCCTGACACCATTCCTGCAGCAGTACTGAAAACCTGTACTCCAGAAATAGTCTCGTTCCTCACCAAGTTGTCCCATTACAGCTACAAGACTGGCAATGTGGCAAATTGCTCAGGTATGTCTTGTCCACAAAAGAAAACAGGAACATCCAAGCGGCAAAAACCGACCCATCCGTCTTCTCTAGTTTATCAAGAAGGTGAGGGAAAATGTCTTCGACAGTGCGATCAAGTGACACTTCCTCAGCATAACCCACTCACTGAAGCTCAGTTTTTTTTCTGCCAGTGTCACTCAGCTCCTGACCTCATTGCAGCCTTGGTCCAAATATGAAGAAAGCCGCCGAACTCAAGACGTGAGGTGCAAGTGACTGCACTTGAGTTCAAAGAAGCTTTTGACCTAACGTGGCATCAAGGAACCCCAGCAATACTGAAGTCAAAGGAAATAAGGCGGGAAACTCTCCACTGGTTGGAGTCATCCCCGGGGTTTCGAAAACATTCAAAAATATTTCCAGCATGAAATGTCGTTTGCTTATGATTGCTGCACTTTGTGTGAGAATGAAAGGATTCCTTGACTGGCTGCTGTTACGCAGGAGGCTTGTTGGTCGCTTTGGATTTTCCAATGAGTTAATATGTGTGAGGTCCCGGATGAGCCCATCTTAATGCAGCTTTTTTTTCACGCTTGAGCTGGTGGCAGTTCCGGAAATCAGGAACACTTTTGAACACCCGGGAAGTCATTGCAGAGAATGTGTCACCTCAACACACGTGATGAAAATGAATGTCAGGTTTAAAGAATATTTCGACGTGCCATGAGACTCTGAATTTATTCTAATGCAACAAATGAGGGAAGTGTTTACTTGTGGATTTACGTGCGAGCCTGATTGCACTCAGTTTCAATCTTGACAGAAAGGATAAGCTGAGCTGGGAACCCCAGTGTTTTATTTTAATTGACCACATTTTAGCTGTGTTCCAGTACTTCCAGTGGGCTGGGAGGGGTTTTCCTTTTGCTACCAAATGCTTGTATGTTCCGGTCTTTCTGCGGTGGGTTTTCACATTGTGTAGAAACATGTTAGATATTAGGTTGAAGTGACTCACATCAGTCAGTTTACAACAGTCCCTGATCTGATGTGCTGGGCATTTACTTTAATGACAGAAACTACATTTCTATCTTTACATATCTGGCCGAATATTCAGTGCCTGTACACAAGAGGATCATTTATTTCAACGGTTCATGGATGCAAAAAGTATAGAAGGGTGTTTATTAACGTCGTTTCACAGTGAGTTGGCTGAGAGGTTAAGGTGATGAATTGCTAATCCATTGTGCTTTGCACCTGTGGGTTCAAATCTCAACTTTATTACTATTTTCTCAACTGGTTCTGCTTTATTCCAGTGATTTTGCAGAAGCTATGCCTGGAATCAGAATGTTGGCAGTTTTTACAGAGCGATATTGTTGAGCTGAATGTTGACACTGGAAGGCTGTAAAGTTCCTAATTGAAGGATGAGCCTCTGTTCCTCCAGCGAACTTTGAGCTTCATTGGAACATTGCAGATGTCCGAGAACCGAGTGATCAGGTGAGAACCAGGTTTCCAGTCATTTCATTTCACCAGCTTGACTTTGTGGATGAGCTGGTTGGACTTTCTGTTAATTTCCCGCACATTCTTGGCTATCAATTCTGTCACAGGAAAATGCCACTTCAACACTTTCTGTCAAAAGTAACCCCATCCCAACTCTTACTGGCTAGGAAACTGCCACTTAGACATGTGATGACCAACAATTGAAGTGAGCGCTGCCTAACTCCCCTGACCGTTAATTCCCTCCCTGAGTTTCTTTACTAAATTGAATTAAAGCTGACTTTTTGCAACTCCTATAACACAACTAAAAAATGGTCAAGTTATATGAAGCTGTAACCCTCCCGCCCAACCCAGCATCATCCTCCCCCACAACACGCCCCTCCCCTCACTGCATCACCCCAATTGCTACCACCCTTGCCTCCCCCATCCACTACCCTACCCCACCCTGCAACCCCCCACCCCCCCTCACCCCCGACTCCGGCCCCGCATCCACCTGCAGCTCTGCCAGTCTGAATGTTGTTTCAGATAAGCCTACAACTCAATGATGAAATCAGGCTGTGAACATTTCAACTCGATAGGGCTGTGCACAAAGGGGGTCACATGGATTTCATGGTTCTGAAGCAAAACATACCTGGGAGACTGTGCTTTAAAAAGTGGGTTTTTTTTTCCTTTGACAAGAGAAGGACCAACTGCTTGATATGTCTCAGATCAGTGCTCAGGGAGATACTGTAGAAGACTGTCCCCATCTCAAGGACTGCACACCCTGTCCTTTGCCTTGATCCACTGACGTTTAATGTTTGGCAAAATTGCCCCCTTTCTAAAGAAGGGTCATAATGACTCGAAACGTTGAGTCTGTATTGATTTCTCCCCACAGATGCTGTTAGACCAGCTGATTTTCTCCATGCATTTTCTGTTTTTGTTACAGATCCACACTGTATGTTCATAAGCTTTACTTTCCTATTCGAAAATACCTGCTTTATAATAATAATAATAAACAAACAATAGATTATTGAAATAATCCACTTTGAAACCTCTTTTATTCTCGGGAACAGTGGTGAATGTAAATAATTGGCCATTTTGGTGAGTGAAATGAATACTTGAACCAATGTTGCGACCTGTGGAGTAGTGGGACTAGACCAACAGCGCACTCCTCCCATTCCGCACGGAACAGGGTGTTCACTCACAAACTTAACTCCAGGTCACTGTCGACTCCTTCTGTCAAGCCGATGACATGTTGGGCTTCCCATTAAGCATGCATAAAACTAAGATCTGATTCCAATATTCGTGATTGAGGAAACAGGTGCACACAAAGAGCTTACTGAAAGGTCAAATTATTAGTTTCAGTGAGCCATGGAAGTGCCCTTGGAGCAGGTTAAGCAGCAATTCTTGTGTTTCAATGAGAAATTGTGATCTGAAGTTAAAAGGAAAGGGTAAATATTTGTAATAGTCATGAGATCCGGCCGCCACATGACTGAGGCGATCTCATTTCTCGAACTAATCACTGAGAGACACAGACACAAAAAAATAATAATAAACGAGAGGGAAACAATGGATTAATTGGATTCCAATTACGGTCCCCTGGTTAACGTTTAAAAAGCACCATTGCAATGGGTCAAAAGACTGATTTTGAGGAATTTAAATTCCCAATGACCGATTGAGGGACCAGAAGGTGGGAATATATGAGAGTTGCACGTTTGTTAGCATAGTTTCATGGGAGCTGAGTTGACCAGCGGTTTTTCATATTTTTTTTCCCAGAAATGTGAAAGCGAGCTTTATTCCAGTAACGTGGACCAGCGGACACAGAGGTGTCCATGTGCTATGTAGGAGGGCCTCAGAAGCTGGACTGGGAATCTCCAAAAGTAGCTAGCACCATCAGCTAGCAAATAACACAAGCAGCAGTTGGTGACGCTCAGGCGAAATGATTTGCTATTTGCTGCCGAAACCCGGGATTGAACCAGGGACCTTTAGATCTTCAGTCTAACGCTCTCCCAACTGAGCTATTTCGGCTGACAAAATGTGTTTTCTTCGAGCTAGAATTGACCCAGAGAACTAAGAATGCTAGTTTTACAGGTACCTACAATCCTCCGCTTATATTAGAGAACATGATCGCATAATGACAAATGACAGCCATCACCTCGTTTCAGTTCCCTCCAGGTTTCCAGTTTTTCTTGATAAATAGGGGGTGCAAAGCCCAACGAAGCATCAGTTCATTGTCATAAGCTCTCGGCCAATCGCTACACAGGGATTGTCCTCCAAACAGCGTTCTTCCTCCTTTGAGTGAATTGCTCCCTGACGTCGCTATTAAATAGCTTCACTCTCAGTCTAAGGTAATATCCATTTGTTCTGTATTCCCCCACCAGAGGAAATCGTTTCTCCGCATTAAATCCTATTAATCATCTCAATTACTTCAACCAGATAGCGCCTACACTTTCTCAACTCATGAGTATGTAAGCGTCACAGCGGGAGCACATCTAACTGCAAATCAGAAAAATGTGTGTGTGTGGCACTTGGTCATGGCTACTTTTGCACCAAATCTGTGTCTGAATGAATGGAGCCCGTTTGTGATAAACACTGTCACCTTTCACCACTTAGCTAATGAGTTTCACAGAGCCACGTATGTGAATCCCTCAGTTCTGCTTTTGCACAAAGCTGGGGAAATGCATCACAGATGTCAGTCTTCAGCCAGCTCCATTCACTCCAAGTGAAATCAAGAAATGGCTGAAGGCACGGGTAACTGCAAAGGCTTTGGGCCCTGACACCATTCCTGCAGCAGTACTGAAAACCTGTACTCCAGAAATAGTCTCGTTCCTCACCAAGTTGTCCCATTACAGCTACAAGACTGGCAATGTGGCAAATTGCTCAGGTATGTCTTGTCCACAAAAGAAAACAGGAACATCCAAGCGGCAAAAACCGACCCATCCGTCTTCTCTAGTTTATCAAGAAGGTGAGGGAAAATGTCTTCGACAGTGCGATCAAGTGACACTTCCTCAGCATAACCCACTCACTGAAGCTCAGTTTTTTTTTCTGCCAGTGTCACTCAGCTCCTGACCTCATTGCAGCCTTGGTCCAAATATGAAGAAAGCCGCCGAACTCAAGACGTGAGGTGCAAGTGACTGCACTTGAGTTCAAAGAAGCTTTTGACCTAACGTGGCATCAAGGAACCCCAGCAATACTGAAGTCAAAGGAAATAAGGCGGGAAACTCTCCACTGGTTGGAGTCATCCCCGGGGTTTCGAAAACATTCAAAAATATTTCCAGCATGAAATGTCGTTTGCTTATGATTGCTGCACTTTGTGTGAGAATGAAAGGATTCCTTGACTGGCTGCTGTTACGCAGGAGGCTTGTTGGTCGCTTTGGATTTTCCAATGAGTTAATATGTGTGAGGTCCCGGATGAGCCCATCTTAATGCAGCTTTTTTTTCACGCTTGAGCTGGTGGCAGTTCCGGAAATCAGGAACACTTTTGAACACCCGGGAAGTCATTGCAGAGAATGTGTCACCTCAACACACGTGATGAAAATGAATGTCAGGTTTAAAGAATATTTCGACGTGCCATGAGACTCTGAATTTATTCTAATGCAACAAATGAGGGAAGTGTTTACTTGTGGATTCACGTGCGAGCCTGATTGCACTCAGTTTCAATCTTGACAGAAAGGATAAGCTGAGCTGGGAACCCCAGTGTTTTATTTTAATTGACCACATTTTAGCTGTGTTCCAGTACTTCCAGTGGGCTGGGAGGGGTTTTCCTTTTGCTACCAAATGCTTGTATGTTCCGGTCTTTCTGCGGTGGGTTTTCACATTGTGTAGAAACATGTTAGATATTAGGTTGAAGTGACTCACATCAGTCAGTTTACAACAGTCCCTGATCTGATGTGCTGGGCATTTACTTTAATGACAGAAACTACATTTCTATCTTTACATATCTGGCCGAATATTCAGTGCCTGTACACAAGAGGATCATTTATTTCAACGGTTCATGGATGCAAAAAGTATAGAAGGGTGTTTATTAACGTCGTTTCACAGTGAGTTGGCTGAGAGGTTAAGGTGATGAATTGCTAATCCATTGTGCTTTGCACCTGTGGGTTCAAATCTCAACTTTATTACTATTTTCTCAACTGGTTCTGCTTTATTCCAGTGATTTTGCAGAAGCTATGCCTGGAATCAGAATGTTGGCAGTTTTTACAGAGCGATATTGTTGAGCTGAATGTTGACACTGGAAGGCTGTAAAGTTCCTAATTGAAGGATGAGCCTCTGTTCCTCCAGCGAACTTTGAGCTTCATTGGAACATTGCAGATGTCCGAGAACCGAGTGATCAGGTGAGAACCAGGTTTCCAGTCATTTCATTTCACCAGCTTGACTTTGTGGATGAGCTGGTTGGACTTTCTGTTAATTTCCCGCACATTCTTGGCTATCAATTCTGTCACAGGAAAATGCCACTTCAACACTTTCTGTCAAAAGTAACCCCATCCCAACTCTTACTGGCTAGGAAACTGCCACTTAGACATGTGATGACCAACAATTGAAGTGAGCGCTGCCTAACTCCCCTGACCGTTAATTCCCTCCCTGAGTTTCTTTACTAAATTGAATTAAAGCTGACTTTTTGCAACTCCTATAACACAACTAAAAAATGGTCAAGTTATATGAAGCTGTAACCCTCCCGCCCAACCCAGCATCATCCTCCCCCACAACACGCCCCTCCCCTCACTGCATCACCCCAATTGCTACCACCCTTGCCTCCCCCATCCACTACCCTACCCCACCCTGCAACCCCCCACCCCCCCTCACCCCCGACTCCGGCCCCGCATCCACCTGCAGCTCTGCCAGTCTGAATGTTGTTTCAGATAAGCCTACAACTCAATGATGAAATCAGGCTGTGAACATTTCAACTCGATAGGGCTGTGCACAAAGGGGGTCACATGGATTTCATGGTTCTGAAGCAAAACATACCTGGGAGACTGTGCTTTAAAAAGTGGGTTTTTTTTTCCTTTGACAAGAGAAGGACCAACTGCTTGATATGTCTCAGATCAGTGCTCAGGGAGATACTGTAGAAGACTGTCCCCATCTCAAGGACTGCACACCCTGTCCTTTGCCTTGATCCACTGACGTTTAATGTTTGGCAAAATTGCCCCCTTTCTAAAGAAGGGTCATAATGACTCGAAACGTTGAGTCTGTATTGATTTCTCCCCACAGATGCTGTTAGACCAGCTGATTTTCTCCATGCATTTTCTGTTTTTGTTACAGATCCACACTGTATGTTCATAAGCTTTACTTTCCTATTCGAAAATACCTGCTTTATAATAATAATAAGAAACAAACAATAGATTATTGAAATAATCCACTTTGAAACCTCTTTTATTCTCGGGAACAGTGGTGAATGTAAATAATTGGCCATTTTGGTGAGCGAAATGAATACTTGAACCAATGTTGCGACCTGTGGAGTAGTGGGACTAGACCAACAGCGCACTCCTCCCATTCCGCACGGAACAGGGTGTTCACTCACAAACTTAACTCCAGGTCACTGTCGACTCCTTCTGTCAAGCCGATGACATGTTGGGCTTCCCATTAAGCATGCATAAAACTAAGATCTGATTCCAATATTCGTGATTGAGGAAACAGGTGCACACAAAGAGCTTACTGAAAGGTCAAATTATTAGTTTCAGTGAGCCATGGAAGTGCCCTTGGAGCAGGTTAAGCAGCAATTCTTGTGTTTCAATGAGAAATTGTGATCTGAAGTTAAAAGGAAAGGGTAAATATTTGTAATAGTCATGAGATCCGGCCGCCACATGACTGAGGCGATCTCATTTCTCGAACTAATCACTGAGAGACACAGACACAAAAAAATAATAATAAACGAGAGGGAAACAATGGATTAATTGGATTCCAATTACGGTCCCCTGGTTAACGTTTAAAAAGCACCATTGCAATGGGTCAAAAGACTGATTTTGAGGAATTTAAATTCCCAATGACCGATTGAGGGACCAGAAGGTGGGAATATATGAGAGTTGCACGTTTGTTAGCATAGTTTCATGGGAGCTGAGTTGACCAGCGGTTTTTCATATTTTTTTTCCCAGAAATGTGAAAGCGAGCTTTATTCCAGTAACGTGGACCAGCGGACACAGAACTGTCCATGTGCTATGGAGGAGGGCCTCAGAAGCTGGACTGGGTGTCCCCAAAAGCAGTTGGCACCATCAGCTAGCAAATAACACAAGCAGCAGCTGGTTACGCTCAGGCGATAGGATTTGTTATTGGCTGCCGAAACCCGGGATTGAACCAGGGACCTTTAGATCTTCAGTCTAACGCTCTCCCAACTGAGCTATTTCGGCTGACACGTGTGTGTTCTTTGAGCCAGAATTGACCCAGAGAACTAAGAATGCTAGTTTTACAGGTACTTACAATCCTCCGCTCATATTAGAGAACATGATCGCATAATGACAAAGCACAGCCATCACCTCGTTTCAGTTCCCTCCAGGTTTCCAGTTTTTCTTGATAAATAGGGGGTGCAAAGCCCAACGAAGCATCAGTTCATTGTCATAAGCTCTCGGCCAATCGCTACACAGGGATTGTCCTCCAAACAGCGTTCTTCCTCCTTTGAGTGAATTGCTCCCTGACGTCGCTATTAAATAGCTTCACTCTCAGTCTAAGGTAATATCCATTTGTTCTGTATTCCCCCACCAGAGGAAATCGTTTCTCCGCATTAAATCCTATTAATCATCTCAATTACTTCAACCAGATAGCGCCTACACTTTCTCAACTCATGAGTATGTAAGCGTCACAGCGGGAGCACATCTAACTGCAAATCAGAAAAATGTGTGTGTGTGGCACTTGGTCATGGCTACTTTTGCACCAAATCTGTGTCTGAATGAATGGAGCCCGTTTGTGATAAACACTGTCACCTTTCACCACTTAGCTAATGAGTTTCACAGAGCCACGTATGTGAATCCCTCAGTTCTGCTTTTGCACAAAGCTGGGGAAATGCATCACAGATGTCAGTCTTCAGCCAGCTCCATTCACTCCAAGTGAAATCAAGAAATGGCTGAAGGCACGGGTAACTGCAAAGGCTTTGGGCCCTGACACCATTCCTGCAGCAGTACTGAAAACCTGTACTCCAGAAATAGTCTCGTTCCTCACCAAGTTGTCCCATTACAGCTACAAGACTGGCAATGTGGCAAATTGCTCAGGTATGTCTTGTCCACAAAAGAAAACAGGAACATCCAAGCGGCAAAAACCGACCCATCCGTCTTCTCTAGTTTATCAAGAAGGTGAGGGAAAATGTCTTCGACAGTGCGATCAAGTGACACTTCCTCAGCATAACCCACTCACTGAAGCTCAGTTTTTTTTCTGCCAGTGTCACTCAGCTCCTGACCTCATTGCAGCCTTGGTCCAAATATGAAGAAAGCCGCCGAACTCAAGACGTGAGGTGCAAGTGACTGCACTTGAGTTCAAAGAAGCTTTTGACCTAACGTGGCATCAAGGAACCCCAGCAATACTGAAGTCAAAGGAAATAAGGCGGGAAACTCTCCACTGGTTGGAGTCATCCCCGGGGTTTCGAAAACATTCAAAAATATTTCCAGCATGAAATGTCGTTTGCTTATGATTGCTGCACTTTGTGTGAGAATGAAAGGATTCCTTGACTGGCTGCTGTTACGCAGGAGGCTTGTTGGTCGCTTTGGATTTTCCAATGAGTTAATATGTGTGAGGTCCCGGATGAGCCCATCTTAATGCAGCTTTTTTTTCACGCTTGAGCTGGTGGCAGTTCCGGAAATCAGGAACACTTTTGAACACCCGGGAAGTCATTGCAGAGAATGTGTCACCTCAACACACGTGATGAAAATGAATGTCAGGTTTAAAGAATATTTCGACGTGCCATGAGACTCTGAATTTATTCTAATGCAACAAATGAGGGAAGTGTTTACTTGTGGATTCACGTGCGAGCCTGATTGCACTCAGTTTCAATCTTGACAGAAAGGATAAGCTGAGCTGGGAACCCCAGTGTTTTATTTTAATTGACCACATTTTAGCTGTGTTCCAGTACTTCCAGTGGGCTGGGAGGGGTTTTCCTTTTGCTACCAAATGCTTGTATGTTCCGGTCTTTCTGCGGTGGGTTTTCACATTGTGTAGAAACATGTTAGATATTAGGTTGAAGTGACTCACATCAGTCAGTTTACAACAGTCCCTGATCTGATGTGCTGGGCATTTACTTTAATGACAGAAACTACATTTCTATCTTTACATATCTGGCCGAATATTCAGTGCCTGTACACAAGAGGATCATTTATTTCAACGGTTCATGGATGCAAAAAGTATAGAAGGGTGTTTATTAACGTCGTTTCACAGTGAGTTGGCTGAGAGGTTAAGGTGATGAATTGCTAATCCATTGTGCTTTGCACCTGTGGGTTCAAATCTCAACTTTATTACTATTTTCTCAACTGGTTCTGCTTTATTCCAGTGATTTTGCAGAAGCTATGCCTGGAATCAGAATGTTGGCAGTTTTTACAGAGCGATATTGTTGAGCTGAATGTTGACACTGGAAGGCTGTAAAGTTCCTAATTGAAGGATGAGCCTCTGTTCCTCCAGCGAACTTTGAGCTTCATTGGAACATTGCAGATGTCCGAGAACCGAGTGATCAGGTGAGAACCAGGTTTCCAGTCATTTCATTTCACCAGCTTGACTTTGTGGATGAGCTGGTTGGACTTTCTGTTAATTTCCCGCACATTCTTGGCTATCAGTTCTGTCACAGGAAAATGCCACTTCAACACTTTCTGTCAAAAGTAACCCCATCCCAACTCTTACTGGCTAGGAAACTGCCACTTAGACATGTGATGACCAACAATTGAAGTGAGCGCTGCCTAACTCCCCTGACCGTTAATTCCCTCCCTGAGTTTCTTTACTAAATTGAATTAAAGCTGACTTTTTGCAACTCCTATAACACAACTAAAAAATGGTCAAGTTATATGAAGCTGTAACCCTCCCGCCCAACCCAGCATCATCCTCCCCCACAACACGCCCCTCCCCTCACTGCATCACCCCAATTGCTACCACCCTTGCCTCCCCCATCCACTACCCTACCCCACCCTGCAACCCCCCACCCCCCCTCACCCCCGACTCCGGCCCCGCATCCACCTGCAGCTCTGCCAGTCTGAATGTTGTTTCAGATAAGCCTACAACTCAATGATGAAATCAGGCTGTGAACATTTCAACTCGATAGGGCTGTGCACAAAGGGGGTCACATGGATTTCATGGTTCTGAAGCAAAACATACCTGGGAGACTGTGCTTTAAAAAGTGGGTTTTTTTTTCCTTTGACAAGAGAAGGACCAACTGCTTGATATGTCTCAGATCAGTGCTCAGGGAGATACTGTAGAAGACTGTCCCCATCTCAAGGACTGCACACCCTGTCCTTTGCCTTGATCCACTGACGTTTAATGTTTGGCAAAATTGCCCCCTTTCTAAAGAAGGGTCATAACGACTCGAAACGTTGAGTCTGTATTGATTTCTCCCCACAGATGCTGTTAGACCAGCTGATTTTCTCCATGCATTTTCTGTTTTTGTTACAGATCCACACTGTATGTTCATAAGCTTTACTTTCCTATTCGAAAATACCTGCTTTATAATAATAATAATAAACAAACAATAGATTATTGAAATAATCCACTTTGAAACCTCTTTTATTCTCGGGAACAGTGGTGAATGTAAATAATTGGCCATTTTGGTGAGTGAAATGAATACTTGAACCAATGTTGCGACCTGTGGAGTAGTGGGACTAGACCAACAGCGCACTCCTCCCATTCCGCACGGAACAGGGTGTTCACTCACAAACTTAACTCCAGGTCACTGTCGACTCCTTCTGTCAAGCCGATGACATGTTGGGCTTCCCATTAAGCATGCATAAAACTAAGATCTGATTCCAATATTCGTGATTGAGGAAACAGGTGCACACAAAGAGCTTACTGAAAGGTCAAATTATTAGTTTCAGTGAGCCATGGAAGTGCCCTTGGAGCAGGTTAAGCAGCAATTCTTGTGTTTCAATGAGAAATTGTGATCTGAAGTTAAAAGGAAAGGGTAAATATTTGTAATAGTCATGAGATCCGGCCGCCACATGACTGAGGCGATCTCATTTCTCGAACTAATCACTGAGAGACACAGACACAAAAAAATAATAATAAACGAGAGGGAAACAATGGATTAATTGGATTCCAATTACGGTCCCCTGGTTAACGTTTAAAAAGCACCATTGCAATGGGTCAAAAGACTGATTTTGAGGAATTTAAATTCCCAATGACCGATTGAGGGACCAGAAGGAGGGAATATATGAGAGTTGCACGTTTGTTAGCATAGTTTCATGGGAGCTGAGTTGACCAGCGGTTTTTCATATTTTTTTTCCCAGAAATGTGAAAGCGAGCTTTATTCCAGTAACGTGGACCAGCGGACACAGAACTGTCCATGTGCTATGGAGGAGGGCCTCAGAAGCTGGACTGGGTGTCCCCAAAAGCAGTTGGCACCATCAGCTAGCAAATAACACAAGCAGCAGCTGGTTACGCTCAGGCGATAGGATTTGTTATTGGCTGCCGAAACCCGGGATTGAACCAGGGACCTTTAGATCTTCAGTCTAACGCTCTCCCAACTGAGCTATTTCGGCTGACACGTGTGTGTTCTTTGAGCCAGAATTGACCCAGAGAACTAAGAATGCTAGTTTTACAGGTACTTACAATCCTCCGCTCATATTAGAGAACATGATCGCATAATGACAAAGCACAGCCATCACCTCGTTTCAGTTCCCTCCAGGTTTCCAGTTTTTCTTGATAAATAGGGGGTGCAAAGCCCAACCAAGCATCAGTTCATTGTCATAAGCTCTCGGCCAATCGCTACACAGGGATTGTCCTCCAAACAGCGTTCTTCCTCCTTTGAGTGAATTGCTCCCTGACGTCGCTATTAAATAGCTTCACTCTCAGTCTAAGGTAATATCCATTTGTTCTGTATTCCCCCACCAGAGGAAATCGTTTCTCCGCATTAAAACCTATTAATCATCTCAATTACTTCAACCAGATAGCGCCTACACTTTCTCAACTCATGAGTATGTAAGCGTCACAGCGGGAGCACATCTAACTGCAAATCAGAAAAATGTGTGTGTGTGGCACTTGGTCATGGCTACTTTTGCACCAAATCTGTGTCTGAATGAATGGAGCCCGTTTGTGATAAACACTGTCACCTTTCACCACTTAGCTAATGAGTTTCACAGAGCCACGTATGTGAATCCCTCAGTTCTGCTTTTGCACAAAGCTGGGGAAATGCATCACAGATGTCAGTCTTCAGCCAGCTCCATTCACTCCAAGTGAAATCAAGAAATGGCTGAAGGCACGGGTAACTGCAAAGGCTTTGGGCCCTGACACCATTCCTGCAGCAGTACTGAAAACCTGTACTCCAGAAATAGTCTCGTTCCTCACCAAGTTGTCCCATTACAGCTACAAGACTGGCAATGTGGCAAATTGCTCAGGTATGTCTTGTCCACAAAAGAAAACAGGAACATCCAAGCGGCAAAAACCGACCCATCCGTCTTCTCTAGTTTATCAAGAAGGTGAGGGAAAATGTCTTCGACAGTGCGATCAAGTGACACTTCCTCAGCATAACCCACTCACTGAAGCTCAGTTTTTTTTTCTGCCAGTGTCACTCAGCTCCTGACCTCATTGCAGCCTTGGTCCAAATATGAAGAAAGCCGCCGAACTCAAGACGTGAGGTGCAAGTGACTGCACTTGAGTTCAAAGAAGCTTTTGACCTAACGTGGCATCAAGGAACCCCAGCAATACTGAAGTCAAAGGAAATAAGGCGGGAAACTCTCCACTGGTTGGAGTCATCCCCGGGGTTTCGAAAACATTCAAAAATATTTCCAGCATGAAATGTCGTTTGCTTATGATTGCTGCACTTTGTGTGAGAATGAAAGGATTCCTTGACTGGCTGCTGTTACGCAGGAGGCTTGTTGGTCGCTTTGGATTTTCCAATGAGTTAATATGTGTGAGGTCCCGGATGAGCCCATCTTAATGCAGCTTTTTTTTCACGCTTGAGCTGGTGGCAGTTCCGGAAATCAGGAACACTTTTGAACACCCGGGAAGTCATTGCAGAGAATGTGTCACCTCAACACACGTGATGAAAATGAATGTCAGGTTTAAAGAATATTTCGACGTGCCATGAGACTCTGAATTTATTCTAATGCAACAAATGAGGGAAGTGTTTACTTGTGGATTCACGTGCGAGCCTGATTGCACTCAGTTTCAATCTTGACAGAAAGGATAAGCTGAGCTGGGAACCCCAGTGTTTTATTTTAATTGACCACATTTTAGCTGTGTTCCAGTACTTCCAGTGGGCTGGGAGGGGTTTTCCTTTTGCTACCAAATGCTTGTATGTTCCGGTCTTTCTGCGGTGGGTTTTCACATTGTGTAGAAACATGTTAGATATTAGGTTGAAGTGACTCACATCAGTCAGTTTACAACAGTCCCTGATCTGATGTGCTGGGCATTTACTTTAATGACAGAAACTACATTTCTATCTTTACATATCTGGCCGAATATTCAGTGCCTGTACACAAGAGGATCATTTATTTCAACGGTTCATGGATGCAAAAAGTATAGAAGGGTGTTTATTAACGTCGTTTCACAGTGAGTTGGCTGAGAGGTTAAGGTGATGAATTGCTAATCCATTGTGCTTTGCACCTGTGGGTTCAAATCTCAACTTTATTACTATTTTCTCAACTGGTTCTGCTTTATTCCAGTGATTTTGCAGAAGCTATGCCTGGAATCAGAATGTTGGCAGTTTTTACAGAGCGATATTGTTGAGCTGAATGTTGACACTGGAAGGCTGTAAAGTTCCTAATTGAAGGATGAGCCTCTGTTCCTCCAGCGAACTTTGAGCTTCATTGGAACATTGCAGATGTCCGAGAACCGAGTGATCAGGGTGAGAACCAGGTTTCCAGTCATTTCATTTCACCAGCTTGACTTTGTGGATGAGCTGGTTGGACTTTCTGTTAATTTCCCGCACATTCTTGGCTATCAGTTCTGTCACAGGAAAATGCCACTTCAACACTTTCTGTCAAAAGTAACCCCATCCCAACTCTTACTGGCTAGGAAACTGCCACTTAGACATGTGATGACCAACAATTGAAGTGAGCGCTGCCTAACTCCCCTGACCGTTAATTCCCTCCCTGAGTTTCTTTACTAAATTGAATTAAAGCTGACTTTTTGCAACTCCTATAACACAACTAAAAAATGGTCAAGTTATATGAAGCTGTAACCCTCCCGCCCAACCCAGCATCATCCTCCCCCACAACACGCCCCTCCCCTCACTGCATCACCCCAATTGCTACCACCCTTGCCTCCCCCATCCACTACCCTACCCCACCCTGCAACCCCCCACCCCCCCTCACCCCCGACTCCGGCCCCGCATCCACCTGCAGCTCTGCCAGTCTGAATGTTGTTTCAGATAAGCCTACAACTCAATGATGAAATCAGGCTGTGAACATTTCAACTCGATAGGGCTGTGCACAAAGGGGGTCACATGGATTTCATGGTTCTGAAGCAAAACATACCTGGGAGACTGTGCTTTAAAAAGTGGTTTTTTTTTTCCTTTGACAAGAGAAGGACCAACTGCTTGATATTGTCTCAGATCAGTGCTCAGGGAGATACTGTAGAAGACTGTCCCCATCTCAAGGACTGCACACCCTGTCCTTTGCCTTGATCCACTGACGTTTAATGTTTGGCAAAATTGCCCCCTTTCTAAAGAAGGGTCATAACGACTCGAAACGTTGAGTCTGTATTGATTTCTCCCCACAGATGCTGTTAGACCAGCTGATTTTCTCCATGCATTTTCTGTTTTTGTTACAGATCCACACTGTATGTTCATAAGCTTTACTTTCCTATTCGAAAATACCTGCTTTATAATAATAATAATAAACAAACAATAGATTATTGAAATAATCCACTTTTAAACCTCTTTTATTCTCGGGAACAGTGCTGAATGTAAATAATTGGCCATTTTGGTGAGTGAAATGAATACTTGAACCAATGTTGCGACCTGTGGAGTAGTGGGACTAGACCAACAGCGCACTCCTCCCATTCCGCACGGAACAGGGTGTTCACTCACAAACTTAACTCCAGGTCACTGTCGACTCCTTCTGTCAAGCCGATGACATGTTGGGCTTCCCATTAAGCATGCATAAAACTAAGATCTGATTCCAATATTCGTGATTGAGGAAACAGGTGCACACAAAGAGCTTACTGAAAGGTCAAATTATTAGTTTCAGTGAGCCATGGAAGTGCCCTTGGAGCAGGTTAAGCAGCAATTCTTGTGTTTCAATGAGAAATTGTGATCTGAAGTTAAAAGGAAAGGGTAAATATTTGTAATAGTCATGAGATCCGGCCGCCACATGACTGAGGCGATCTCATTTCTCGAACTAATCACTGAGAGACACAGACACAAAAAAAATAATAATAAACGAGAGGGAAACAATGGATTAATTGGATTCCAATTACGGTCCCCTGGTTAACGTTTAAAAAGCACCATTGCAATGGGTCAAAAGACTGATTTTGAGGAATTTAAATTCCCAATGACCGATTGAGGGACCAGAAGCTGGGAACATATGAGAGTTGCACGGTTGTTAGCATAGTTTCATGGGAGCTGAGTTGACCAGCGGTTTTTCATATTTTTTTTCCAAGAAAGGTGAAAGCGAGCTTTATTCCAGTAACGTGGACCAGCGGACACAGAACTGTCCATGTGCTATGGAGGAGGGCCTCAGAAGCTGGACTGGGTGTCCCCAAAAGCAGTTGGCACCATCAGCTAGCAAATAACACAAGCAGCAGCTGGTGACGCTCAGGCGATAGGATTTGTTATTTGCTGCCGAAACCCAGGATTGAACCAGGGACCTTTAGATCTTCAGTCTAACGCTCTCCCAACTGAGCTATTTCGGCTGACACGTGTGTGTTCTTTGAGCCAGAATTGACCCAGAGAACTAAGAATGCTAGTTTTACAGGTACTTACAATCCTCCGCTCATATTAGAGAACATGATCGCATAATGACAAAGCACAGCCATCACCTCGTTTCAGTTCCCTCCAGGTTTCCAGTTTTTCTTGATAAATAGGGGGTGCAAAGCCCAACGAAGCATCAGTTCATTGTCATAAGCTCTCGGCCAATCGCTACACAGGGACTGTCCTCCAAACAGCGTTCTTCCTCCTTTGAGTGAATTGCTCCCTGACGTCGCTATTAAATAGCTTCACTCTCAGTCTAAGGTAATATCCATTTGTTCTGTATTCCCCCACCAGAGGAAATCGTTTCTCCGCATTAAATCCTATTAATCATCTCAATTACTTCAACCAGATAGCGCCTACACTTTCTCAACTCATGAGTATGTAAGCGTCACAGCGGGAGCACATCTAACTGCAAATCAGAAAAATGTGTGTGTGTGGCACTTGGTCATGGCTACTTTTGCACCAAATCTGTGTCTGAATGAATGGAGCCCGTTTGTGATAAACACTGTCACCTTTCACCACTTAGCTAATGAGTTTCACAGAGCCACGTATGTGAATCCCTCAGTTCTGCTTTTGCACAAAGCTGGGGAAATGCATCACAGATGTCAGTCTTCAGCCAGCTCCATTCACTCCAAGTGAAATCAAGAAATGGCTGAAGGCACGGGTAACTGCAAAGGCTTTGGGCCCTGACACCATTCCTGCAGCAGTACTGAAAACCTGTACTCCAGAAATAGTCTCGTTCCTCACCAAGTTGTCCCATTACAGCTACAAGACTGGCAATGTGGCAAATTGCTCAGGTATGACTTGTCCAAAAAAGAAAACAGGAACATCCAAGCGGCAAAAACCGACCCATCCGTCTTCTCTAGTTTATCAAGAAGGTGAGGGAAAATGTCTTCGACAGTGCGATCAAGTGACACTTCCTCAGCATAACCCACTCACTGAAGCTCAGTTTTTTTTCTGCCAGTGTCACTCAGCTCCTGACCTCATTGCAGCCTTGGTCCAAATATGAAGAAAGCCGCCGAACTCAAGACGTGAGGTGCAAGTGACTGCACTTGAGTTCAAAGAAGCTTTTGACCTAACGTGGCATCAAGGAACCCCAGCAATACTGAAGTCAAAGGAAATAAGGCGGGAAACTCTCCACTGGTTGGAGTCATCCCCGGGGTTTCGAAAACATTCAAAAATATTTCCAGCATGAAATGTCGTTTGCTTATGATTGCTGCACTTTGTGTGAGAATGAAAGGATTCCTTGACTGGCTGCTGTTACGCAGGAGGCTTGTTGGTCGCTTTGGATTTTCCAATGAGTTAATATGTGTGAGGTCCCGGATGAGCCCATCTTAATGCAGCTTTTTTTTCACGCTTGAGCTGGTGGCAGTTCCGGAAATCAGGAACACTTTTGAACACCCGGGAAGTCATTGCAGAGAATGCGTCACCTCAACACACGTGATGAAAATGAATGTCAGGTTTAAAGAATGTTTCTACGTGCCATGAGACTCTGAATTTATTCTAATGCAACAAATGAGGGAAGTGTTTACTTGTGGATTCACGTGCGAGCCTGATTGCACTCAGTTTCAATCTTGACAGAAAGGATAAGCTGAGCTGGGAACCCCAGTGTTTTATTTTAATTGACCACATTTTAGCTGCGTTCCAGTACTTCCAGTGGGCTGGGAGGGGTTTTCCTTTTGCTACCAAATGCTTGTATGTTCCGGTCTTTCTGCGGTGGGTTTTCACATTGTGTAGAAACATGTTAGATATTAGGTTGAAGTGACTCACATCAGTCAGTTTACAACAGTCCCTGATCTGATGTGCTGGGCATTTACTTTAATGACAGAAACTACATTTCTATCTTTACATATCTGGCCGAATATTCAGTGCCTGTACACAAGAGGATCATTTATTTCAACGGTTCATGGATGCAAAAAGTATAGAAGGGTGTTTATTAACGTCGTTTTACAGTGAGTTGGCTGAGAGGTTAAGGTGATGAATTGCTAATCCATTGTGCTTTGCACCTGTGGGTTCAAATCTCAACTTTATTACTATTTTCTCAACTGGTTCTGCTTTATTCCAGTGATTTTGCAGAAGCTATGCCTGGAATCAGAATGTTGGCAGTTTTTACAGAGCGATATTGTTGAGCTGAATGTTGACACTGGAAGGCTGTAAAGTTCCTAATTGAAGGATGAGCCTCTGTTCCTTCAGCGAACTTTGAGCTTCATTGGAACATTGCAGATGTCCGAGAACCGAGTGATCAGGGTGAGAACCAGGTTTCCAGTCATTTCATTTCACCAGCTTGACTTTGTGGATGAGCTGGCTGGACTTTCTGTTAATTTCCCGCACATTCTTGGCTATCAGTTCTGTCACAGGAAAATGCCACTTCAACACTTTCTGTCAAAAGTAACCCCATCCCAACTCTTACTGGCTAGGAAACTGCCACTTAGACATGTGATGACCAACAATTGAAGTGAGCACTGCCTAACTCCCCTGACCGTTAATTCCCTCCCTGAGTTTCTTTACTAAATTGAATTAAAGCTGACTTTTTGCAACTCCTATAACACAACTAAAAAATGGTCAAGTTATATGAAGCTGTAACCCTCCCGCCCAACCCAGCATCATCCTCCCCCACAACACGCCCCTCCCCTCACTGCATCACCCCAATTGCTACCACCCTTGCCTCCCCCATCCACTACCCTACCCCACCCTGCAACCCCCCACCCCCCCTCACCCCCGACTCCGGCCCCGCATCCACCTGCAGCTCTGCCAGTCTGAATGTTGTTTCAGATAAGCCTACAACTCAATGATGAAATCAGGCTGTGAACATTTCAACTCGATAGGGCTGTGCACAAAGGGGGTCACATGGATTTCATGGTTCTGAAGCAAAACATACCTGGGAGACTGTGCTTTAAAAAGTGGGTTTTTTTTTCCTTTGACAAGAGAAGGACCAACTGCTTGATATGTCTCAGATCAGTGCTCAGGGAGATACTGTAGAAGACTGTCCCCATCTCAAGGACTGCACACCCTGTCCTTTGCCTTGATCCACTGACGTTTAATGTTTGGCAAAATTGCCCCCTTTCTAAAGAAGGGTCATAACGACTCGAAACGTTGAGTCTGTATTGATTTCTCCCCACAGATGCTGTTAGACCAGCTGATTTTCTCCATGCATTTTCTGTTTTTGTTACAGATCCACACTGTATGTTCATAAGCTTTACTTTCCTATTCGAAAATACCTGCTTTATAATAATAATAATAAACAAACAATAGATTATTGAAATAATCCACTTTGAAACCTCTTTTATTCTCGGGAACAGTGGTGAATGTAAATAATTGGCCATTTTGGTGAGTGAAATGAATACTTGAACCAATGTTGCGACCTGTGGAGTAGTGGGACTAGACCAACAGCGCACTCCTCCCATTCCGCACGGAACAGGGTGTTCACTCACAAACTTAACTCCAGGTCACTGTCGACTCCTTCTGTCAAGCCGATGACATGTTGGGCTTCCCATTAAGCATGCATAAAACTAAGATCTGATTCCAATATTCGTGATTGAGGAAACAGGTGCACACAAAGAGCTTACTGAAAGGTCAAATTATTAGTTTCAGTGAGCCATGGAAGTGCCCTTGGAGCAGGTTAAGCAGCAATTCTTGTGTTTCAATGAGAAATTGTGATCTGAAGTTAAAAGGAAAGGGTAAATATTTGTAATAGTCATGAGATCCGGCCGCCACATGACTGAGGCGATCTCATTTCTCGAACTAATCACTGAGAGACACAGACACAAAAAAATAATAATAAACGAGAGGGAAACAATGGATTAATTGGATTCCAATTACGGTCCCCTGGTTAACGTTTAAAAAGCACCATTGCAATGGGTCAAAAGACTGATTTTGAGGAATTTAAATTCCCAATGACCGATTGAGGGACCAGAAGGAGGGAATATATGAGAGTTGCACGTTTGTTAGCATAGTTTCATGGGAGCTGAGTTGACCAGCGGTTTTTCATATTTTTTTTCCAAGAAAGGTGAAAGCGAGCTTTATTCCAGTAACGTGGACCAGCGGACACAGGACTGTCCATGTGCTATGGAGGAGGGCCTCAGAAGCTGCACTGGGTGTCCCCAAAAGCAGTTGGCACCATCAGCTAGCAAATAACACAAGCAGCAGCTGGTGATGCTCAGGCGATAGGATTTGTTATTTGCTGCCGAAACCCAGGATTGAACCAGGGACATATAGATTTTCAGTCTAACGCTCTCCCAACTGAGCTATTTCGGCTGAAACGTGTGTGTTCTTCGAGCCAGAATTGACCCAGAGAACTAAGAATGCTAGTTTTACAGGTACTTACAATCCTCCGCTCATATTAGAGAACATGATCGCATAATGACAAAGCACAGCCATCACCTCGTTTCAGTTCCCTCCAGGTTTCCAGTTTTTCTTGATAAATAGGGGGTGCAAAGCCCAACGAAGCATCAGTTCATTGTCATAAGCTCTCGGCCAATCGCTACACAGGGATTGTCCTCCAAACAGCGTTCTTCCTCCTTTGAGTGAATTGCTCCCTGACGTCGCTATTAAATAGCTTCACTCTCAGTCTAAGGTAATATCCATTTGTTCTGTATTCCCCCACCAGAGGAAATCGTTTCTCTGCATTAAAACCTATTAATCATCTCAATTACCTCAACCAGATAGCGCCTACACTTTCTCAACTCATGAGTATGTAAGCATCACAACGGGAGCACATCTAACTGCAAATCAGAAAAATGTGTGTGTGTGGCACTTGGTCATGGCTACTTTTGCACCAAATCTGTGTCTGAATGAATGGAGCCCGTTTGTGATAAACACTGTCACCTTTCACCACTTAGCTAATGAGTTTCACAGAGCCACGTATGTGAATCCCTCAGTTCTGCTTTTGCACAAAGCTGGGGAAATGCATCACAGATGTCAGTCTTCAGCCAGCTCCATTCACTCCAAGTGAAATCAAGAAATGGCTGAAGGCACGGGTAACTGCAAAGGCTTTGGGCCCTGACACCATTCCTGCAGCAGTACTGAAAACCTGTGCTCCAGAAATAGTCTCGTTCCTCACCAAGTTGTCCCATTACAGCTACAAGACTGGCAATGTGGCAAATTGCTCAGGTATGACTTGTCCAAAAAAGAAAACAGGAACATCCAAGCGGCAAAAACCGACCCATCCGTCTTCTCTAGTTTATCAAGAAGGTGAGGGAAAATGTCTTCGACAGTGCGATCAAGTGACACTTCCTCAGCATAACCCACTCACTGAAGCTCAGTTTTTTTTCTGCCAGTGTCACTCAGCTCCTGACCTCATTGCAGCCTTGGTCCAAATATGAAGAAAGCCGCCGAACTCAAGACGTGAGGTGCAAGTGACTGCACTTGAGTTCAAAGAAGCTTTTGACCTAACGTGGCATCAAGGAACCCCAGCAATACTGAAGTCAAAGGAAATAAGGCGGGAAACTCTCCACTGGTTGGAGTCATCCCCGGGGTTTCGAAAACATTCAAAAATATTTCCAGCATGAAATGTCGTTTGCTTATGATTGCTGCACTTTGTGTGAGAATGAAAGGATTCCTTGACTGGCTGCTGTTACGCAGGAGGCTTGTTGGTCGCTTTGGATTTTCCAATGAGTTAATATGTGTGAGGTCCCGGATGAGCCCATCTTAATGCAGCTTTTTTTTCACGCTTGAGCTGGTGGCAGTTCCGGAAATCAGGAACACTTTTGAACACCCGGGAAGTCATTGCAGAGAATGTGTCACCTCAACACACGTGATGAAAATGAATGTCAGGTTTAAAGAATATTTCGACGTGCCATGAGACTCTGAATTTATTCTAATGCAACAAATGAGGGAAGTGTTTACTTGTGGATTCACGTGCGAGCCTGATTGCACTCAGTTTCAATCTTGACAGAAAGGATAAGCTGAGCTGGGAACCCCAGTGTTTTATTTTAATTGACCACATTTTAGCTGTGTTCCAGTACTTCCAGTGGGCTGGGAGGGGTTTTCCTTTTGCTACCAAATGCTTGTATGTTCCGGTCTTTCTGCGGTGGGTTTTCACATTGTGTAGAAACATGTTAGATATTAGGTTGAAGTGACTCACATCAGTCAGTTTACAACAGTCCCTGATCTGATGTGCTGGGCATTTACTTTAATGACAGAAACTACATTTCTATCTTTACATATCTGGCCGAATATTCAGTGCCTGTACACAAGAGGATCATTTATTTCAACGGTTCATGGATGCAAAAAGTATAGAAGGGTGTTTATTAACGTCGTTTCACAGTGAGTTGGCTGAGAGGTTAAGGTGATGAATTGCTAATCCATTGTGCTTTGCACCTGTGGGTTCAAATCTCAACTTTATTACTATTTTCTCAACTGGTTCTGCTTTATTCCAGTGATTTTGCAGAAGCTATGCCTGGAATCAGAATGTTGGCAGTTTTTACAGAGCGATATTGTTGAGCTGAATGTTGACACTGGAAGGCTGTAAAGTTCCTAATTGAAGGATGAGCCTCTGTTCCTCCAGCGAACTTTGAGCTTCATTGGAACATTGCAGATGTCCGAGAACCGAGTGATCAGGGTGAGAACCAGGTTTCCAGTCATTTCATTTCACCAGCTTGACTTTGTGGATGAGCTGGTTGGACTTTCTGTTAATTTCCCGCACATTCTTGGCTATCAGTTCTGTCACAGGAAAATGCCACTTCAACACTTTCTGTCAAAAGTAACCCCATCCCAACTCTTACTGGCTAGGAAACTGCCACTTAGACATGTGATGACCAACAATTGAAGTGAGCGCTGCCTAACTCCCCTGACCGTTAATTCCCTCCCTGAGTTTCTTTACTAAATTGAATTAAAGCTGACTTTTTGCAACTCCTATAACACAACTAAAAAATGGTCAAGTTATATGAAGCTGTAACCCTCCCGCCCAACCCAGCATCATCCTCCCCCACAACACGCCCCTCCCCTCACTGCATCACCCCAATTGCTACCACCCTTGCCTCCCCCATCCACTACCCTACCCCACCCTGCAACCCCCCACCCCCCCTCACCCCCGACTCCGGCCCCGCATCCACCTGCAGCTCTGCCAGTCTGAATGTTGTTTCAGATAAGCCTACAACTCAATGATGAAATCAGGCTGTGAACATTTCAACTCGATAGGGCTGTGCACAAAGGGGGTCACATGGATTTCATGGTTCTGAAGCAAAACATACCTGGGAGACTGTGCTTTAAAAAGTGGTTTTTTTTTTCCTTTGACAAGAGAAGGACCAACTGCTTGATATTGTCTCAGATCAGTGCTCAGGGAGATACTGTAGAAGACTGTCCCCATCTCAAGGACTGCACACCCTGTCCTTTGCCTTGATCCACTGACGTTTAATGTTTGGCAAAATTGCCCCCTTTCTAAAGAAGGGTCATAACGACTCGAAACGTTGAGTCTGTATTGATTTCTCCCCACAGATGCTGTTAGACCAGCTGATTTTCTCCATGCATTTTCTGTTTTTGTTACAGATCCACACTGTATGTTCATAAGCTTTACTTTCCTATTCGAAAATACCTGCTTTATAATAATAATAATAAACAAACAATAGATTATTGAAATAATCCACTTTGAAACCTCTTTTATTCTCGGGAACAGTGGTGAATGTAAATAATTGGCCATTTTGGTGAGTGAAATGAATACTTGAACCAATGTTGCGACCTGTGGAGTAGTGGGACTAGACCAACAGCGCACTCCTCCCATTCCGCACGGAACAGGGTGTTCACTCACAAACTTAACTCCAGGTCACTGTCGACTCCTTCTGTCAAGCCGATGACATGTTGGGCTTCCCATTAAGCATGCATAAAACTAAGATCTGATTCCAATATTCGTGATTGAGGAAACAGGTGCACACAAAGAGCTTACTGAAAGGTCAAATTATTAGTTTCAGTGAGCCATGGAAGTGCCCTTGGAGCAGGTTAAGCAGCAATTCTTGTGTTTCAATGAGAAATTGTGATCTGAAGTTAAAAGGAAAGGGTAAATATTTGTAATAGTCATGAGATCCGGCCGCCACATGACTGAGGCGATCTCATTTCTCGAACTAATCACTGAGAGACACAGACACAAAAAAAATAATAATAAACGAGAGGGAAACAATGGATTAATTGGATTCCAATTACGGTCCCCTGGTTAACGTTTAAAAAGCACCATTGCAATGGGTCAAAAGACTGATTTTGAGGAATTTAAATTCCCAATGACCGATTGAGGGACCAGAAGGTGGGAATATATGAGAGTTGCACGTTTGTTAGCATAGTTTCATGGGAGCTGAGTTGACCAGCGGTTTTTCATATTTTTTTTCCCAGAAATGTGAAAGCGAGCTTTATTCCAGTAACGTGGACCAGCGGACACAGAACTGTCCATGTGCTATGGAGGAGGGCCTCAGAAGCTGGACTGGGTGTCCCCAAAAGCAGTTGGCACCATCAGCTAGCAAATAACACAAGCAGCAGCTGGTTACGCTCAGGCGATAGGATTTGTTATTGGCTGCCGAAACCCGGGATTGAACCAGGGACCTTTAGATCTTCAGTCTAACGCTCTCCCAACTGAGCTATTTCGGCTGACACGTGTGTGTTCTTTGAGCCAGAATTGACCCAGAGAACTAAGAATGCTAGTTTTACAGGTACTTACAATCCTCCGCTCATATTAGAGAACATGATCGCATAATGACAAAGCACAGCCATCACCTCGTTTCAGTTCCCTCCAGGTTTCCAGTTTTTCTTGATAAATAGGGGGTGCAAAGCCCAACGAAGCATCAGTTCATTGTCATAAGCTCTCGGCCAATCGCTACACAGGGATTGTCCTCCAAACAGCGTTCTTCCTCCTTTGAGTGAATTGCTCCCTGACGTCGCTATTAAATAGCTTCACTCTCAGTCTAAGGTAATATCCATTTGTTCTGTATTCCCCCACCAGAGGAAATCGTTTCTCCGCATTAAAACCTATTAATCATCTCAATTACTTCAACCAGATAGCGCCTACACTTTCTCAACTCATGAGTATGTAAGCGTCACAGCGGGAGCACATCTAACTGCAAATCAGAAAAATGTGTGTGTGTGGCACTTGGTCATGGCTACTTTTGCACCAAATCTGTGTCTGAATGAATGGAGCCCGTTTGTGATAAACACTGTCACCTTTCACCACTTAGCTAATGAGTTTCACAGAGCCACGTATGTGAATCCCTCAGTTCTGCTTTTGCACAAAGCTGGGGAAATGCATCACAGATGTCAGTCTTCAGCCAGCTCCATTCACTCCAAGTGAAATCAAGAAATGGCTGAAGGCACGGGTAACTGCAAAGGCTTTGGGCCCTGACACCATTCCTGCAGCAGTACTGAAAACCTGTACTCCAGAAATAGTCTCGTTCCTCACCAAGTTGTCCCATTACAGCTACAAGACTGGCAATGTGGCAAATTGCTCAGGTATGACTTGTCCAAAAAAGAAAACAGGAACATCCAAGCGGCAAAAACCGACCCATCCGTCTTCTCTAGTTTATCAAGAAGGTGAGGGAAAATGTCTTCGACAGTGCGATCAAGTGACACTTCCTCAGCATAACCCACTCACTGAAGCTCAGTTTTTTTTCTGCCAGTGTCACTCAGCTCCTGACCTCATTGCAGCCTTGGTCCAAATATGAAGAAAGCCGCCGAACTCAAGACGTGAGGTGCAAGTGACTGCACTTGAGTTCAAAGAAGCTTTTGACCTAACGTGGCATCAAGGAACCCCAGCAATACTGAAGTCAAAGGAAATAAGGCGGGAAACTCTCCACTGGTTGGAGTCATCCCCGGGGTTTCGAAAACATTCAAAAATATTTCCAGCATGAAATGTCGTTTGCTTATGATTGCTGCACTTTGTGTGAGAATGAAAGGATTCCTTGACTGGCTGCTGTTACGCAGGAGGCTTGTTGGTCGCTTTGGATTTTCCAATGAGTTAATATGTGTGAGGTCCCGGATGAGCCCATCTTAATGCAGCTTTTTTTTCACGCTTGAGCTGGTGGCAGTTCCGGAAATCAGGAACACTTTTGAACACCCGGGAAGTCATTGCAGAGAATGCGTCACCTCAACACACGTGATGAAAATGAATGTCAGGTTTAAAGAATGTTTCTACGTGCCATGAGACTCTGAATTTATTCTAATGCAACAAATGAGGGAAGTGTTTACTTGTGGATTCACGTGCGAGCCTGATTGCACTCAGTTTCAATCTTGACAGAAAGGATAAGCTGAGCTGGGAACCCCAGTGTTTTATTTTAATTGACCACATTTTAGCTGCGTTCCAGTACTTCCAGTGGGCTGGGAGGGGTTTTCCTTTTGCTACCAAATGCTTGTATGTTCCGGTCTTTCTGCGGTGGGTTTTCACATTGTGTAGAAACATGTTAGATATTAGGTTGAAGTGACTCACATCAGTCAGTTTACAACAGTCCCTGATCTGATGTGCTGGGCATTTACTTTAATGACAGAAACTACATTTCTATCTTTACATATCTGGCCGAATATTCAGTGCCTGTACACAAGAGGATCATTTATTTCAACGGTTCATGGATGCAAAAAGTATAGAAGGGTGTTTATTAACGTCGTTTTACAGTGAGGTGGCTGAGAGGTTAAGGTGATGAATTGCTAATCCATTGTGCTTTGCACCTGTGGGTTCAAATCTCAACTTTATTACTATTTTCTCAACTGGTTCTGCTTTATTCCAGTGATTTTGCAGAAGCTATGCCTGGAATCAGAATGTTGGCAGTTTTTACAGAGCGATATTGTTGAGCTGAATGTTGACACTGGAAGGCTGTAAAGTTCCTAATTGAAGGATGAGCCTCTGTTCCTCCAGCGAACTTTGAGCTTCATTGGAACATTGCAGATGTCCGAGAACCGAGTGATCAGGGTGAGAACCAGGTTTCCAGTCATTTCATTTCACCAGCTTGACTTTGTGGATGAGCTGGTTGGACTTTCTGTTAATTTCCCGCACATTCTTGGCTATCAGTTCTGTCACAGGAAAATGCCACTTCAACACTTTCTGTCAAAAGTAACCCCATCCCAACTCTTACTGGCTAGGAAACTGCCACTTAGACATGTGATGACCAACAATTGAAGTGAGCGCTGCCTAACTCCCCTGACCGTTAATTCCCTCCCTGAGTTTCTTTACTAAATTGAATTAAAGCTGACTTTTTGCAACTCCTATAACACAACTAAAAAATGGTCAAGTTATATGAAGCTGTAACCCTCCCGCCCAACCCAGCATCATCCTCCCCCACAACACGCCCCTCCCCTCACTGCATCACCCCAATTGCTACCACCCTTGCCTCCCCCATCCACTACCCTACCCCACCCTGCAACCCCCCCCCCCCTCACCCCCGACTCCGGCCCCGCATCCACCTGCAGCTCTGCCAGTCTGAATGTTGTTTCAGATAAGCCTACAACTCAATGATGAAATCAGGCTGTGAACATTTCAACTCGATAGGGCTGTGCACAAAGGGGGTCACATGGATTTCATGGTTCTGAAGCAAAACATACCTGGGAGACTGTGCTTTAAAAAGTGGGTTTTTTTTTCCTTTGACAAGAGAAGGACCAACTGCTTGATATTGTCTCAGATCAGTGCTCAGGGAGATACTGTAGAAGACTGTCCCCATCTCAAGGACTGCACACCCTGTCCTTTGCCTTGATCCACTGACGTGTAATGTTTGGCAAAATTGCCCCCTTTCTAGAGAAGGGTCATAACGACTCGAAACGTTGAGTCTGTATTGATTTCTCCCCACAGATGCTGTTAGACCAGCTGATTTTCTCCATGCATTTTCTGTTTTTGTTACAGATCCACACTGTATGTTCATAAGCTTTACTTTCCTATTCGAAAATACCTGCTTTATAATAATAATAATAAACAAACAATAGATTATTGAAATAATCCACTTTGAAACCTCTTTTATTCTCGGGAACAGTGGTGAATGTAAATAATTGGCCATTTTGGTGAGTGAAATGAATACTTGAACCAATGTTGCGACCTGTGGAGTAGTGGGACTAGACCAACAGCGCACTCCTCCCATTCCGCACGGAACAGGGTGTTCACTCACAAACTTAACTCCAGGTCACTGTCGACTCCTTCTGTCAAGCCGATGACATGTTGGGCTTCCCATTAAGCATGCATAAAACTAAGATCTGATTCCAATATTCGTGATTGAGGAAACAGGTGCACACAAAGAGCTTACTGAAAGGTCAAATTATTAGTTTCAGTGAGCCATGGAAGTGCCCTTGGAGCAGGTTAAGCAGCAATTCTTGTGTTTCAATGAGAAATTGTGATCTGAAGTTAAAAGGAAAGGGTAAATATTTGTAATAGTCATGAGATCCGGCCGCCACATGACTGAGGCGATCTCATTTCTCGAACTAATCACTGAGAGACACAGACACAAAAAAATAATAATAAACGAGAGGGAAACAATGGATTAATTGGATTCCAATTACGGTCCCCTGGTTAACGTTTAAAAAGCACCATTGCAATGGGTCAAAAGACTGATTTTGAGGAATTTAAATTCCCAATGACCGATTGAGGGACCAGAAGGAGGGAATATATGAGAGTTGCACGTTTGTTAGCATAGTTTCATGGGAGCTGAGTTGACCAGCGGTTTTTCATATTTTTTTTCCCAGAAATGTGAAAGCGAGCTTTATTCCAGTAACGTGGACCAACGGACACAGAACTGTCCATGTGCTATGGAGGAGGGCCTCAGAAGCTGGACTGGGTGTCCCCAAAAGCAGTTGGCACCATCAGCTAGCAAATAACACAAGCAGCAGCTGGTTACGCTCAGGCGATAGGATTTGTTATTTGCTGCCGAAACCCGGGATTGAACCAGGGACCTTTAGATCTTCAGTCTAACGCTCTCCCAACTGAGCTATTTCGGCTGACACGTGTGTGTTCTTTGAGCCAGAATTGACCCAGAGAACTAAGAATGCTAGTTTTACAGGTACTTACAATCCTCCGCTCATATTAGAGAACATGATCGCATAATGACAAAGCACAGCCATCACCTCGTTTCAGTTCCCTCCAGGTTTCCAGTTTTTCTTGATAAATAGGGGGTGCAAAGCCCAACGAAGCATCAGTTCATTGTCATAAGCTCTCGGCCAATCGCTACACAGGGATTGTCCTCCAAACAGCGTTCTTCCTCCTTTGAGTGAATTGCTCCCTGACGTCGCTATTAAATAGCTTCACTCTCAGTCTAAGGTAATATCCATTTGTTCTGTATTCCCCCACCAGAGGAAATCGTTTCTCCGCATTAAAACCTATTAATCATCTCAATTACTTCAACCAGATAGCGCCTACACTTTCTCAACTCATGAGTATGTAAGCGTCACAGCGGGAGCACATCTAACTGCAAATCAGAAAAATGTGTGTGTGTGGCACTTGGTCATGGCTACTTTTGCACCAAATCTGTGTCTGAATGAATGGAGCCCGTTTGTGATAAACACTGTCACCTTTCACCACTTAGCTAATGAGTTTCACAGAGCCACGTATGTGAATCCCTCAGTTCTGCTTTTGCACAAAGCTGGGGAAATGCATCACAGATGTCAGTCTTCAGCCAGCTCCATTCACTCCAAGTGAAATCAAGAAATGGCTGAAGGCACGGGTAACTGCAAAGGCTTTGGGCCCTGACACCATTCCTGCAGCAGTACTGAAAACCTGTACTCCAGAAATAGTCTCGTTCCTCACCAAGTTGTCCCATTACAGCTACAAGACTGGCAATGTGGCAAATTGCTCAGGTATGACTTGTCCAAAAAAGAAAACAGGAACATCCAAGCGGCAAAAACCGACCCATCCGTCTTCTCTAGTTTATCAAGAAGGTGAGGGAAAATGTCTTCGACAGTGCGATCAAGTGACACTTCCTCAGCATAACCCACTCACTGAAGCTCAGTTTTTTTTCTGCCAGTGTCACTCAGCTCCTGACCTCATTGCAGCCTTGGTCCAAATATGAAGAAAGCCGCCGAACTCAAGACGTGAGGTGCAAGTGACTGCACTTGAGTTCAAAGAAGCTTTTGACCTAACGTGGCATCAAGGAACCCCAGCAATACTGAAGTCAAAGGAAATAAGGCGGGAAACTCTCCACTGGTTGGAGTCATCCCCGGGGTTTCGAAAACATTCAAAAATATTTCCAGCATGAAATGTCGTTTGCTTATGATTGCTGCACTTTGTGTGAGAATGAAAGGATTCCTTGACTGGCTGTTGTTACGCAGGAAGCTTGTTGGTCGCTTTGGATTTTCCAATGAGTTAATATGTGTGAGGTCCCGGATGAGCCCATCTTAATGCAGCTTTTTTTTCACGCTTGAGCTGGTGGCAGTTCCGGAAATCAGGAACACTTTTGAACACCCGGGAAGTCATTGCAGAGAATGCGTCACCTCAACACACGTGATGAAAATGAATGTCAGGTTTAAAGAATGTTTCTACGTGCCATGAGACTCTGAATTTATTCTAATGCAACAAATGAGGGAAGTGTTTACTTGTGGATTCACGTGCGAGCCTGATTGCACTCAGTTTCAATCTTGACAGAAAGGATAAGCTGAGCTGGGAACCCCAGTGTTTTATTTTAATTGACCACATTTTAGCTGCGTTCCAGTACTTCCAGTGGGCTGGGAGGGGTTTTCCTTTTGCTACCAAATGCTTGTATGTTCCGGTCTTTCTGCGGTGGGTTTTCACATTGTGTAGAAACATGTTAGATATTAGGTTGAAGTGACTCACATCAGTCAGTTTACAACAGTCCCTGATCTGATGTGCTGGGCATTTACTTTAATGACAGAAACTACATTTCTATCTTTACATATCTGGCCGAATATTCAGTGCCTGTACACAAGAGGATCATTTATTTCAACGGTTCATGGATGCAAAAAGTATAGAAGGGTGTTTATTAACGTCGTTTCACAGTGAGGTGGCTGAGAGGTTAAGGTGATGAATTGCTAATCCATTGTGCTTTGCACCTGTGGGTTCAAATCTCAACTTTATTACTATTTTCTCAACTGGTTCTGCTTTATTCCAGTGATTTTGCAGAAGCTATGCCTGGAATCAGAATGTTGGCAGTTTTTACAGAGCGATATTGTTGAGCTGAATGTTGACACTGGAAGGCTGTAAAGTTCCTAATTGAAGGATGAGCCTCTGTTCCTCCAGCGAACTTTGAGCTTCATTGGAACATTGCAGATGTCCGAGAACCAAGTGATCAGGGTGAGAACCAGGTTTCCAGTCATTTCATTTCACCAGCTTGACTTTGTGGATGAGTTGGTTGGACTTTCTGTTAATTTCCCGCACATTCTTGGCTATCAGTTCTGTCACAGGAAAATGCCACTTCAACACTTTCTGTCAAAAGTAACCCCATCCCAACTCTTACTGGCTAGGAAACTGCCACTTAGACATGTGATGACCAACAATTGAAGTGAGCGCTGCCTAACTCCCCTGACCGTTAATTCCCTCCCTGAGTTTCTTTACTAAATTGAATTAAAGCTGACTTTTTGCAACTCCTATAACACAACTAAAAAATGGTCAAGTTATATGAAGCTGTAACCCTCCCGCCCAACCCAGCATCATCCTCCCCCACAACACGCCCCTCCCCTCACTGCATCACCCCAATTGCTACCACCCTTGCCTCCCCCATCCACTACCCTACCCCACCCTGCAACCCCCCACCCCCCCTCACCCCCGACTCCGGCCCCGCATCCACCTGCAGCTCTGCCAGTCTGAATGTTGTTTCAGATAAGCCTACAACTCAATGATGAAATCAGGCTGTGAACATTTCAACTCGATAGGGCTGTGCACAAAGGGGGTCACATGGATTTCATGGTTCTGAAGCAAAACATACCTGGGAGACTGTGCTTTAAAAAGTGGTTTTTTTTTTCCTTTGACAAGAGAAGGACCAACTGCTTGATATTGTCTCAGATCAGTGCTCAGGGAGATACTGTAGAAGACTGTCCCCATCTCAAGGACTGCACACCCTGTCCTTTGCCTTGATCCACTGACGTTTAATGTTTGGCAAAATTGCCCCCTTTCTAAAGAAGGGTCATAACGACTCGAAACGTTGAGTCTGTATTGATTTCTCCCCACAGATGCTGTTAGACCAGCTGATTTTCTCCATGCATTTTCTGTTTTTGTTACAGATCCACACTGTATGTTCATAAGCTTTACTTTCCTATTCGAAAATACCTGCTTTATAATAATAATAATAAACAAACAATAGATTATTGAAATAATCCACTTTGAAACCTCTTTTATTCTCGGGAACAGTGGTGAATGTAAATAATTGGCCATTTTGGTGAGTGAAATGAATACTTGAACCAATGTTGCGACCTGTGGAGTAGTGGGACTAGACCAACAGCGCACTCCTCCCATTCCGCACGGAACAGGGTGTTCACTCACAAACTTAACTCCAGGTCACTGTCGACTCCTTCTGTCAAGCCGATGACATGTTGGGCTTCCCATTAAGCATGCATAAAACTAAGATCTGATTCCAATATTCGTGATTGAGGAAACAGGTGCACACAAAGAGCTTACTGAAAGGTCAAATTATTAGTTTCAGTGAGCCATGGAAGTGCCCTTGGAGCAGGTTAAGCAGCAATTCTTGTGTTTCAATGAGAAATTGTGATCTGAAGTTAAAAGGAAAGGGTAAATATTTGTAATAGTCATGAGATCCGGCCGCCACATGACTGAGGCGATCTCATTTCTCGAACTAATCACTGAGAGACACAGACACAAAAAAATAATAATAAACGAGAGGGAAACAATGGATTAATTGGATTCCAATTACGGTCCCCTGGTTAACGTTTAAAAAGCACCATTGCAATGGGTCAAAAGACTGATTTTGAGGAATTTAAATTCCCAATGACCGATTGAGGGACCAGAAGGAGGGAATATATGAGAGTTGCACGTTTGTTAGCATAGTTTCATGGGAGCTGAGTTGACCAGCGGTTTTTCATATTTTTTTTCCCAGAAATGTGAAAGCGAGCTTTATTCCAGTAACGTGGACCAGCGGACACAGAACTGTCCATGTGCTATGGAGGAGGGCCTCAGAAGCTGGACTGGGTGTCCCCAAAAGCAGTTGGCACCATCAGCTAGCAAATAACACAAGCAGCAGCTGGTTACGCTCAGGCGATAGGATTTGTTATTTGCTGCCGAAACCCGGGATTGAACCAGGGACCTTTAGATCTTCAGTCTAACGCTCTCCCAACTGAGCTATTTCGGCTGACACGTGTGTGTTCTTTGAGCCAGAATTGACCCAGAGAACTAAGAATGCTAGTTTTACAGGTACTTACAATCCTCCGCTCATATTAGAGAACATGATCGCATAATGACAAAGCACAGCCATCACCTCGTTTCAGTTCCCTCCAGGTTTCCAGTTTTTCTTGATAAATAGGGGGTGCAAAGCCCAACGAAGCATCAGTTCATTGTCATAAGCTCTCGGCCAATCGCTACACAGGGATTGTCCTCCAAACAGCGTTCTTCCTCCTTTGAGTGAATTGCTCCCTGACGTCGCTATTAAATAGCTTCACTCTCAGTCTAAGGTAATATCCATTTGTTCTGTATTCCCCCACCAGAGGAAATCGTTTCTCCGCATTAAAACCTATTAATCATCTCAATTACTTCAACCAGATAGCGCCTACACTTTCTCAACTCATGAGTATGTAAGCGTCACAGCGGGAGCACATCTAACTGCAAATCAGAAAAATGTGTGTGTGTGGCACTTGGTCATGGCTACTTTTGCACCAAATCTGTGTCTGAATGAATGGAGCCCGTTTGTGATAAACACTGTCACCTTTCACCACTTAGCTAATGAGTTTCACAGAGCCACGTATGTGAATCCCTCAGTTCTGCTTTTGCACAAAGCTGGGGAAATGCATCACAGATGTCAGTCTTCAGCCAGCTCCATTCACTCCAAGTGAAATCAAGAAATGGCTGAAGGCACGGGTAACTGCAAAGGCTTTGGGCCCTGACACCATTCCTGCAGCAGTACTGAAAACCTGTACTCCAGAAATAGTCTCGTTCCTCACCAAGTTGTCCCATTACAGCTACAAGACTGGCAATGTGGCAAATTGCTCAGGTATGACTTGTCCAAAAAAGAAAACAGGAACATCCAAGCGGCAAAAACCGACCCATCCGTCTTCTCTAGTTTATCAAGAAGGTGAGGGAAAATGTCTTCGACAGTGCGATCAAGTGACACTTCCTCAGCATAACCCACTCACTGAAGCTCAGTTTTTTTTCTGCCAGTGTCACTCAGCTCCTGACCTCATTGCAGCCTTGGTCCAAATATGAAGAAAGCCGCCGAACTCAAGACGTGAGGTGCAAGTGACTGCACTTGAGTTCAAAGAAGCTTTTGACCTAACGTGGCATCAAGGAACCCCAGCAATACTGAAGTCAAAGGAAATAAGGCGGGAAACTCTCCACTGGTTGGAGTCATCCCCGGGGTTTCGAAAACATTCAAAAATATTTCCAGCATGAAATGTCGTTTGCTTATGATTGCTGCACTTTGTGTGAGAATGAAAGGATTCCTTGACTGGCTGTTGTTACGCAGGAAGCTTGTTGGTCGCTTTGGATTTTCCAATGAGTTAATATGTGTGAGGTCCCGGATGAGCCCATCTTAATGCAGCTTTTTTTTCACGCTTGAGCTGGTGGCAGTTCCGGAAATCAGGAACACTTTTGAACACCCGGGAAGTCATTGCAGAGAATGCGTCACCTCAACACACGTGATGAAAATGAATGTCAGGTTTAAAGAATGTTTCTACGTGCCATGAGACTCTGAATTTATTCTAATGCAACAAATGAGGGAAGTGTTTACTTGTGGATTCACGTGCGAGCCTGATTGCACTCAGTTTCAATCTTGACAGAAAGGATAAGCTGAGCTGGGAACCCCAGTGTTTTATTTTAATTGACCACATTTTAGCTGCGTTCCAGTACTTCCAGTGGGCTGGGAGGGGTTTTCCTTTTGCTACCAAATGCTTGTATGTTCCGGTCTTTCTGCGGTGGGTTTTCACATTGTGTAGAAACATGTTAGATATTAGGTTGAAGTGACTCACATCAGTCAGTTTACAACAGTCCCTGATCTGATGTGCTGGGCATTTACTTTAATGACAGAAACTACATTTCTATCTTTACATATCTGGCCGAATATTCAGTGCCTGTACACAAGAGGATCATTTATTTCAACGGTTCATGGATGCAAAAAGTATAGAAGGGTGTTTATTAACGTCGTTTCACAGTGAGGTGGCTGAGAGGTTAAGGTGATGAATTGCTAATCCATTGTGCTTTGCACCTGTGGGTTCAAATCTCAACTTTATTACTATTTTCTCAACTGGTTCTGCTTTATTCCAGTGATTTTGCAGAAGCTATGCCTGGAATCAGAATGTTGGCAGTTTTTACAGAGCGATATTGTTGAGCTGAATGTTGACACTGGAAGGCTGTAAAGTTCCTAATTGAAGGATGAGCCTCTGTTCCTCCAGCGAACTTTGAGCTTCATTGGAACATTGCAGATGTCCGAGAACCAAGTGATCAGGGTGAGAACCAGGTTTCCAGTCATTTCATTTCACCAGCTTGACTTTGTGGATGAGTTGGTTGGACTTTCTGTTAATTTCCCGCACATTCTTGGCTATCAGTTCTGTCACAGGAAAATGCCACTTCAACACTTTCTGTCAAAAGTAACCCCATCCCAACTCTTACTAGCTAGGAAACTGCCACTTAGACATGTGATGACCAACAATTGAAGTGAGCGCTGCCTAACTCCCCTGACCGTTAATTCCCTCCCTGAGTTTCTTTACTAAATTGAATTAAAGCTGACTTTTTGCAACTGCTATAACACAAGTAAAAAATGGTCAAGTTATATGAAGCTGTAACCCTCCAGCCCAACCCAGCATCATCCTCCCCCACAACACGCCCCTCCCCTCACAGCATCACCCCAATTGCTACCACCCTTGCCTCCCCCATCCACTACCCTACCCCACACTGCAACCGCCCCCCCTCACCCACGACTCCGGCCCCGCATCCACCTCCAGCTCTGCCAGTCTGAATGTTGTTTCAGATAAGCCTACAACTCAATGATGAAATCAGGCTGTGAACATTTCAACTCGATAGGGCTGTGCACAAAGGGGGTCACATGGATTTCATGGTTCTGAAGCAAAACATACCTGGGAGACTGTGCTTTAAAAAGTGGGCTTTTTTTTCCTTTGAGTAGAGAAGGACCAACTGCTTGATATTGTCTCAGATCAGTGCTCAGGGAGCTACTGTAGAACACTGTCCCCATCTCAAGGACTGCACACCCTGTCCTTTGCCTTGATCCACTGACGTTTAATGTTTGGCAAAATTGCCCCCTTTCTAAAGAAGGGTCATAACGACTCGAAACGTTGAGTCTGTATTTATTTCTCCCCACAGATGCTGTTAGACCAGCTGATTTTCTCCATGTATTTTCTGTTTTTGTTACAGATCCACACTGTATGTTCATAAGCTTTACTTTCCTATTCGAAAATACCTTCTTTATAATAATAATAATAAACAAACAATAGATTATTGAAATAATCCACTTTGAAACCTCTTTTATTCTCGGGAACAGTGGTGAATGTAAATAATTGGCCATTTTGGTGAGTGAAATGAATACTTGAACCAATGTTGCGACCTGTGGAGTAGTGGGACTAGACCAACAGCGCACTCCTCCCATTCCGCACGGAACAGGGTGTTCACTCACAAACTTAACTCCAGGTCACTGTCGACTCCTTCTGACAAGCCGATGACATGTTGGGCTTCCCATTAAGCATGCATAAAACTAAGATCTGATTCCAATATTCGTGATTGAGGAAACAGGTGCACACAAAGAACTTACTGAAAGGTCAAATTATTAGTTTCAGTGAGCCATGGAAGTGCCCTTGGAGCAGGTTAAGCAGCAATTCTTGTGTTTCAATGAGAAATTGTGATCTGAAGTTAAAAGGAAAGGGTAAATATTTGTAATAGTCATGAGATCCGGCCGCCACATGACTGAGGCGATCTCATTTCTCGAACTAATCACTGAGAGACACAGACACAAAGAAATAATAATAAACGAGAGGGAAACAATGGATTAATTGGATTCCAATTACGGTCCCCTGGTTAACGTTTAAAAAGCACCATTGCAATGGGTCAAAAGACTGATTTTGAGGAATTTAAATTCCCAATGACCGATTGAGGGACCAGAAGGAGGGAATATATGAGAGTTGCACGTTTGTTAGCATAGTTTCATGGGAGCTGAGTTGACCAGCGGTTTTTCATATTTTTTTTCCCAGAAATGTGAAAGCGAGCTTTATTCCAGTAACGTGGACCAACGGACACAGAACTGTCCATGTGCTATGGAGGAGGGCCTCAGAAGCTGGACTGGGTGTCCCCAAAAGCAGTTGGCACCATCAGCTAGCAAATAACACAAGCAGCAGCTGGTTACGCTCAGGCGATAGGATTTGTTATTTGCTGCCGAAACCCGGGATTGAACCAGGGACCTTTAGATCTTCAGTCTAACGCTCTCCCAACTGAGCTATTTCGGCTGACACGTGTGTGTTCTTTGAGCCAGAATTGACCCAGAGAACTAAGAATGCTAGTTTTACAGGTACTTACAATCCTCCGCTCATATTAGAGAACATGATCGCATATTGACAAAGCACAGCCATCACCTCGTTTCAGTTCCCTCCAGGTTTCCAGTTTTTCTTGATAAATAGGGGGTGCAAAGCCCAACGAAGCATCAGTTCATTGTCATAAGCTCTCGGCCAATCGCTACACAGGGATTGTCCTCCAAACAGCGTTCTTCCTCCTTTGAGTGAATTGCTCCCTGACGTCGCTATTAAATAGCTTCACTCTCAGTCTAAGGTAATATCCATTTGTTCTGTATTCCCCCACCAGAGGAAATCGTTTCTCCGCATTAAAACCTATTAATCATCTCAATTACTTCAACCAGATAGCGCCTACACTTTCTCAACTCATGAGTATGTAAGCGTCACAGCGGGAGCACATCTAACTGCAAATCAGAAAAATGTGTGTGTGTGGCACTTGGTCATGGCTACTTTTGCACCAAATCTGTGTCTGAATGAATGGAGCCCGTTTGTGATAAACACTGTCACCTTTCACCGCTTTGCTGATGAGTTTCATAGAGCCACGTATGAGATTCCCTCAGTTCTGTTTTCGTGCAAAGCTGGGGAAATGCATCACAGATGTCAGTCTTCAGCCAGCTCCATTCACTCCAAGTGAAATCAAGAAATGGCTGAAGGCACGGGTAACTGCAAAGGCTTTGGGCCCTGACACCATTCCTGCAGCAGTACTGAAAACCTCTGCTCCAGAAATAGTCTCGTTCCTCGCCAAGTAGTTCCATTACAGCTACAAGACTGGCAATGTGGCAAATTGCTCAGGTCTGTCTTGTCCACAGAACATAACAGGAAAATCCAACCAGCAAAAACAGCCCCATCCGTCTTCTCTCGTTTATCAAAAAGATGAGGGAAAATGTCTTCGACAGTGCGATCAAGTGACACTTACTCAGCATAACCCGCTCACTGAAGCTCAGTTTTTTTTCTGCCAGTGTCACTCAGCTCCTGACCTCATTGCAGCCTTGGTCCAAACATGAAGGAAGCAGCTGGACTCAAGACGTGAGGTGCAAGTGACTGCACTTGAGTTCAAAGAAGCTTTTGACCTAACGTGGCATCAAGGAACCCCAGCAATACTGAAGTCAAAGGAAATAAGGCGGGAAACTCTCCACTGGTTGGAGTCATCCCCGGGGTTTCGAAAACATTCAAAAATATTTCCAGCATGAAATGTCGTTTGCTTATGATTGCTGCACTTTGTGTGAGAGTGAAAGGATTCCTTGACTGGCTATTGTAACGCAGGAGGCTTGTTGGTCGCTTTGGATTTTCCAATGAGTTAATATGTGTGAGGTCCCGGATGAGCCCATCTTAATGCAGCTTTTTTTTCACGCTTGAGCTGGTGGCAGTTCCGGAAATCAGGAACACTTTTGAACACCCGGGAAGTCATTGCAGAGAATGCGTCACCTCAACACACGTGATGAAAATGAATGTCAGGTTCAAAGAATGTTTCCACGTGCCATGAGACTCTGAATTTATTCTAATGCAACAACTGCGGGAAGTGTTTACTTGTGGATTCACGTGCGAGCCTGATTGCACTCAGTTTCAATCTTGACAGAAAGGATAAGCAGAGCTGGGAACCCCAGTGTTTTATTTTAATTGACCACATTTTAGCTGTGTTCCGGTACTTCCAGTGGGCTGGGAGGGGTTTTCCTTTTGCTACCAAATGCTTGTATGTTCCGGTCTTTCTGCGGTGGGTTTTCACATTGTGTAGAAACATGTTAGATATTAGGTTGAAGTGACTCACATCAGTCAGTTTACAACAGTCCCTGATCTGATGTGCTGGGCATTTACTTTAATGACAGAAACTACATTTCTATCTTTACATATCTGGCCGAATATTCAGTGCCTGTACACAAGAGGATCATTTATTTCAACGGTTCATGGATGCAAAAAGTATAGAAGGGTGTTTATTAACGTCGTTTCACAGTGAGGTGGCTGAGAGGTTAAGGTGATGAATTGCTAATCCATTGTGCTTTGCACCTGTGGGTTCAAATCTCAACTTTATTACTATTTTCTCAACTGGTTCTGCTTTATTCCAGTGATTTTGCAGAAGCTATGCCTGGAATCAGAATGTTGGCAGTTTTTACAGAGCGATATTGTTGAGCTGAATGTTGACACTGGAAGGCTGTAAAGTTCCTAATTGAAGGATGAGCCTCTGTTCCTCCAGCGAACTTTGAGCTTCATTGGAACATTGCAGATGTCCGAGAACCGAGTGATCAGGGTGAGAACCAGGTTTCCAGTCATTTCATTTCACCAGCTTGACTTTGTGGATGAGTTGGTTGGACTTTCTGTTAATTTCCCGCACATTCTTGGCTATCAGTTCTGTCACAGGAAAATGCCACTTCAACACTTTCTGTCAAAAGTAACCCCATTCCAACTCTTACTGGCCAGGAAACTGCCACTTAGACATGTGATGACCAACAATTGAAGTGAGCGCTGCCTAACTCCCCTGACCGTTAATTCCCTCCCTGAGTTTCTTTACTAAATTGAATTAAAGCTGACTTTTTGCAACTCCTATAACACAACTAAAAAATGGTCAAGTTATATGAAGCTGTAACCCTCCCGCCCAACCCAGCATCATCCTCCCCCACAACACGCCCCTCCCCTCACTGCATCACCCCAATTGCTACCACCCTTGCCTCCCCCATCCACTACCTTACCCCACACTGCAACACCCCCCCCCTCCCCCCCCGACTCCGGCCCCGCATCCACCTGCAGCTCTGCCAGTCTGAATGTTGTTTCAGATAAGCCTACAACTCAATGATGAAATCAGGCTGTGAACATTTCAACTCGATAGGGCTGTGCACAAAGGGGGTCACATGGATTTCATGGTTCTGAAGCAAAACATACCTGGGAGACTGTGCTTTAAAAAGTGGGCTTTTGTTTCCTTTGAGAAGAGAAGGACCAACTGCTTGATATTGTCTCAGATCAGTGCTCAGGGAGCTACTGTAGAACACTATCCCCATCTCAAGGACTGCACACCCTGTCCTTTGCCTTGATCCATTGACGTTTAATGTTTGGCAAAATTGCCCCCTTTCTAAAGAAGGGTCATAACGACTCGAAACGTTGAGTCTGTATTTATTTCTCCCCACAGATGCTGTTAGACCAGCTGATTTTCTCCATGCATTTTCTGTTTTGTTACAGATCCGCACTGTATGTTCATAAGCTTTACTTTCCTATTCGAAAATACCTTCTTTATAATAATAATAATAAACAAACAATAGATTATTGAAATAATCCACTTTTAAACCTCTTTTATTCTCGGGAACAGTGATAAATGTAAATAATTGGCCATTTTGGTGAGTGAAATGAATACTTGAACCAATGTTGCGACCTGTGGAGTAGTGGGACTAGACCAACAGCGCACTCCTCCCATTCCGCACGGAACAGGGTGTTCACTCACAAACTTAACTCCAGGTCACTGTCGACTCCTTCTGTCAAGCCGAAGACATGTTGGGCTTCCCATTAAGCATGCATAAAACTAAGATCTGATTCCAATATTCGTGATTGAGGAAACAGGTGCACAAAAAGAGCTTACTGAAATGTCAAATTATTAGTTTCAGTGAGCCATGGAAGTGCCCTTGGAGCAGGTGAAGCAGCAATTCTTGTGTTTCAATGAGAAATTGTGATCTGAAGTTAAAAGGAAAGGGTAAATATTTGTAATAGTCATGAGATCCGGCCGCCACATGACTGAGGCGATCTCATTTCTCGAACTAATCACTGAGAGACACAGACACAAAGAAATAATAATAAACGAGAGGGAAACAATGGATTAATTGGATTCCAATTACGGTCCCCTGGTTAACGTTTAAAAAGCACCATTGCAATGGGTCAAAAGACTGATTTTGAGGAATTTAAATTCCCAATGACCGATTGAGGGACCAGAAGGTGGGAATATATGAGAGTTGCACGGTTGTTAGCATAGTTTCATGGGAGCTGAGTTGACCAGCGGTTTTTCATATTTTTTTTCCAAGAATGGTGAAAGCGAGCTTTATTCCAGTAACGTGGACCAACGGACACAGAACTGTCCATGTGCTATGGAGGAGGGCCTCAGAAGCTGGACTGGGTGTCCCCAAAAGCAGTTGGCACCATCAGCTAGCAAATAACACAAGCAGCAGCTGGTGATGCACCGGCGATAGGATTTCTTATTTGTTGCCGAAACCCGGGATTGAACGAGGGACCTTTAGATCTTCAGTCTAACGCTCTCCCAACTGAGCTATTTCAGCGGACAAGTGTGTTTTCTTCGAGCCAGAATTGACCCAGAGAACTAAGAATGCTAGTTTTACAGGTACTTACAATCCTCCTCTCATATTAGAGAACATGATCGCATAATGACAAAGGACAGCCATCACCTCGTTTCAGTTCCCTCCAGGTTTCCAGTTTTTCTTGATAAATAGGGGGTGCAAAGCCCAACGAAGCATCAGTTCATTGTCATAAGCTCTCGGCCAATCACTACACAGGGATTGTCCTCCAAACAGCGTTCTTCCTCCTTTGAGTGAATTGCTCCCTGACGTCGCTATTAAATAGCTTCACTCTCACATTAAGGTAATATCCATTTGTTCTGTATTCCCCCACCAGAGGTAATCGTTTCTCTGCATTAAAACCTATTAATCATCTCATTTACCTCAACCAGATAGTGCCTACACTTTCTCAACTCATGAGTATGTAAGCGTCACAACGGGAGCACATCTAACTGCAAATCAGAAAAATGTGTGTGTGTGGCACTTGGTCATGGCTACTTTTGCACCAAATCTGTGTCTGAATGAATGGAGCCCGTTTGTGATAAACACTGTCACCTTTCACCACTTAGCTAATGAGTTTCACAGAGCCACGTATGTGAATCCCTCAGTTCTGCTTTTGCACAAAGCTGGGGAAATGCATCACAGATGTCAGTCTTCAGCCAGCTCCATTCACTCCAAGTGAAATCAAGAAATGGCTGAAGGCACGGGTAACTGCAAAGGCTTTGGGCCCTGACACCCTCCCTGCAGCAGTACTGAAAACCTGTGCTCCAGAAGTAGTCTCGTTCCTCGCCAAGTTGTTCCATTACAGCTACAAGACTGGCGTCTACCCGGCAATGTGGGAAATTGCTCAGGTATGTCTTGTCCACAAAAGAAAACAGGAAAATCCAAGTGGCAAAAACCGACCCATCCGTCTTCTCTAGTTTATCAAGAAGGTGAGGGAAAATGTCTTCGACAGTTCGATCAAGTGACACTTCCTCAGCATAACCCGCTCACTGAAGCTCAGTTTTTTTTCTGCCAGTGTCACTCAGCTCCTGACCTCATTGCGGCCTTGGTCCAAATATGAAGAAAGCCGCCGAACTCAAGACGTGAGGTGCAAGTGACTGCACTTGAGTTCAAAGAAGCTTTTGACCTAACGTGGCATCAAGGAACCCCAGCAATACTGAAGTTAACGGAAATAAGGCGGGAAACTCTCCACTGGTTGGAGTCATCCCCGGGGTTTCGAAAACATTCGAAAATATTTCCAACATGAAATGTCGTTTGCTTATGATTGCTGCACTTTGTGTGAGAATGAAAGGATTCCTTGACTGGCTGTCGTTACGCAGGAGGCTTGTTGGTCGCTTTGGATTTTCCAATGAGTTAATATGTGTGAGGTCCCGGATGAGCCCATCTTAATGCAGCTTTTTTTTCGCGCTTGAGCTGGTGGCAGTTCCGGAAATCAGGAGCAGGTTTGAACACCCGGGAAGTCATTGCAGAGAATGCATCACCTCAACACACGTGATGAAAATGAATGTCAGGTTTAAAGAATGTTTCTACGTGCCATGAGACTCTGATTTTTTTCTAATACAACAAATGAGGGAAGTGTTTACTTGTGGATTCACGTGGGAGGCTGATTGCACTCAGTTTCAATCTTGACTAAAAGGACAAGCAGAGCTGGGAACTCCAGTGTTTTATTTTATTTGACCACATTTTAACTCTGTTTCGGTACTTCCAGTGGGCTGGAAGGGGTTTTCCTTTAGCTACCAAATGCTTGTATGTTCCGGTCTTTCTGCGGTGGGTTTTCACTTTGTGTAGAAACATGTTAGATATTAAGTTGAAGTGACTCACATCAGTCAGTTTACAACAGTCCCTGATCTGATGTGCTGGGCATTTACTTTAATGACAGAAACTACATTTCTATCCTGACATATCTGGCCGAATATTCAGTGCCTGTACACAAGAGGATCATTTATTTCAACGGTTCATGGATGCAAAAAGTATAGAAGGGTGTTTATTAACGTCGTTTCACAGTGAGGTGGCTGAGAGGTTAAGGTGATGAATTGCTAATCCATTGTGCTTTGCACCTGTGGGTTCAAATCTCAACTTTATTACTATTTTCTCAACTGGTTCTGCTTTATTCCAGTGATTTTGCAGAAGCTATGCCTGGAATCAGAATGTTGGCAGTTTTTACAGAGCGATATTGTTGAGCTGAATGTTGACACTGGAAGGCTGTAAAGTTCCTAATTGAAGGATGAGCCGTTGTTCCTCCAGCGAACCTTGAGCTTCATTGGAACATTGCAGGAATCCGAGAACCGAGTGATCAGGGTGAGAACCAGGTCGCCAGTCATTTCATTTCACCAGCTTGACTTTGTGGATGAGCTGGTCGGACTTTCTGTTAATTTCCCGCACATTCTTGGCTATCAGATCTGTCGCAGAAAATGCCACTTCAACACTTTCTGTCAAAAGTAAGCCCATCCCAACTCTTACTGCCCTGAGAAACTGCCACTTAGACATGTGATGAGCAGCAATTGAAGTGAGCGCTGCCTAACTTCCCTGAGCGTTAATTCCCCGTGAACTTCTTTATTAAGTAGAATTAAAGCTGACTTTCTGCAACTCCTAAAACACAGCTAAATTATGGTCAAGTAATATGAAGCTGTAACCCTCCCGCCTAAGCCACAAACATCCGCCCCCACAACACGCCCCTCCCCTCACTGCATCCCCACAGCTGCCACCACCCACAACTCCACCCCCCAACACCACCACCACCACCACCCTTCAGCCCCCGGCCCCACAGCCACACCCAGCTCTGCCAGTCTGAATCTTCTTTCAGACAAGCATATAACCCCATGTTGAAATCAGGCTGTGAACATTTCAACTCGATAGGGCTGTGCACAAAGGGGGTCACATGGATTTCATGGTTCTGAAGCAAAACATACCTGGGAGACTGTGCTTTAAAAAGCGGGCTTTTTTTTTCCTTTGAGAAGAGAAATGCTTGATATTGTCTCAGATCAGTGCTCAGGGAGCTACTGTAGAACACTGTCCCCATCTCAAGGACTGCACACCCTGTCCTTTGCCTTGATCCATTGACGTTTAATGTTTGGCAAAATTGCCCCCTTTCTAAAGCAGTGTCTTAAGGACTCGAAACGTTGACTCTCTATTTATTTCTCCCCACAGATGCTCTTTGACCTGATGATTTTCTCCAGCATTTTCTGTTTTTGTTGCTGATTTTCAACATACCCATCATTTTGCTTTAATTTCCCCTCTTTCTCTTTTTAATATCATGGTTTTCTATTATGAGTGTGTGTGCGTGTGTGTGTGTTTGTGAGAGAGGGAGAGGGTGTGTATGTCTGTGTGTTTGTGTGCGTGTGTGACATATGGAATGTCGAAAGATTAATTTGCGTAATTTCAGATCCATACTGTATGTTCATAAGCTTTAATTTTCTATTCGAAAATACCCTTTTATATAATAAACAAACACATTTATTGTTTATTGAAATAATGCACTTTATAACCTCTTTTGTTCTCGGGAACAGTGGTGAAAGTAAATAATTAGCCATTTTGGTGAGTGAAATGAACATTTGAGCAAATGGTGCGACCTGAGAAGTACTGGGACTAGACCAACGGCGCACTCCTCCAATTCCGCACAAAACAGGGTGCTCACTCAGAGACTTAGCTCCAGGTCACTATCGAAGTCCTTCTATAAAGCAGAGGACACATTGAGCTTCCCACTAAACTTGCAGAAAACTAAGATCCGCTTCCAATATTCGTGACTGAGGAAGACCCCCAGTAACGGCTGCACGCAAAGAGCTTGCTGAAAGGTCAAATTATGTTGTTTCAGTGAGTCATGGAAGTGACCTTGGAGCAGGTTCAGCAGAATTTCCTGTGTTTCAATTATAAATTTTGATGTGAATTTTAAAGGAAAGGGTAAATATTTGTAATACTCATGAGATCCGTCCGCCACATGACTGAGGCGAGCTCATTTCTCGACCTAATCACTGAGAGACACAGACACAAAGAAATAATAATAAACGAGAGGGAAACGATGGATTAATTGGATTCCAATTGCAGTCCCCTGGTTAACATTAAAAAATCACCATTGCAATGGATCAAAATACGGATTTTCAGGAATTTAATTTCTCAATGACTGATCGAGGAACCAGAAGCTGGAAACATATGAGAGTTGCACGGCTGTTAGCATAGTTTCATGGGAGCTGAGTTGACAAGCGCTATTTCATATGTTTTTATCAAGAAAGGTTGAACCGATGATTATTCCAGTAACGTGGACCAGCGGGCACAGAGCTGCCAGCGTGGTTTGGAGGAGGGCAAGTGTCTCCTACCCTGAAAAGTGGGACGAGGTCTCCCCAAACACTGTTGGCACCATCAGCTAGCGAGCAACACAAGCAGCAACTGGTGACGCTCAGGCAAAAGGATTTGCTACTTGCTGCCGAAACCCGGGATTGAACCAGGGACCTTTAGATATTCAGTCTAACGATCTCCCAACTAAGCTGTTTCGACTGACAGACGCGCTTCCTTGGAGCGAGAATTGATCTAGTGACCTAAGGATTTTAGTTTTACAGGAACCTGAAGTCCTCCGCTTATATCAGAGAGTATGGTCTCATAATGACAAAGGGCAGCCATCACCTCGTTTCAGTTCCCACCAGGTTTCCAGTTTTTCTTGTAAAAGTGGGGGTGCAAAACCCAACGAAGAAACAGTTCATTGCCATAAGCTCTCGGCCAATCACTACACAGGAAGTGTCCTACAAACAGCTTTTTTCATCTTTTGAGTGAATTGCTCCCTGACGTCATTATTAAATGGCTTAACTCTAAGTTTAAGGTAACATCCATTTGTTCTGTATTACCCCACCAGAGAAAATCGTTTCTCCGCATTAAAACCTATTAATCATCTCAATTACCTCAACCAGATAGCGCCTACACTTTCTCAACTCATGAGTATGTAAGCGTCACAGCGGGAGCACATCTAACTGCAAATCAGAAAAATGTGTGTGTGTGGCACTTGGTCATGGCTACTTTTGCACCAAATCTAAATCTGAATTAATGTAGCCCGTTTGTAATAAACCTTTCACCGCTTAGCTGATGAGTTTCACTGAGCCACATATGTGATTCCCTCTGTTTTGCTTTTGCACAAACCTGCATCACAGTCTTCAGCCAGCTCCATTCACTCCAAGTGAAATCAAGAAATGTCTGAAGGCACGGGTAACTGCAAAGGCTTTGGGCCCTGACACCATTCCTGCAGCAGTACTGAAAACCTGTGCTCCAGAAATTGCCTCGCTCCTGGCCAAGTTGTTCCATTACAGCTGCAAGACTGGCATCTACCCGGCAATGTGGGAAATTGCTCAGGTCTGTCTTGTCCGCAAAAAAAACCAGGAAAATCCAACCGGCAAATACGGCCTTATCTCGTTTATCAAGAAGGTGAGGGACAGTGTGATCAAGTGACACTTACTCAGCAATAACCCGCTCACTGAAGCTCAGTTTGTTTTCTGCTAGGGTCACTGACCTCATTGCAGCCTTGGTCCAAACATGAAGAAAACAGCCGAACTCAATACATGAGGTGCAAGTGACAGTACTTGAGTTCAAAGAAGCATTTGACCTTATGTGGCATTAAGGAACCTCAGCAAAAGTGAAGTGAATGGAAATAAGGCGGGAAACTCTCCACTGGTTGGAGTCGTCCCCGGGTTTTCTAAAGCATTGGAAAAGAATTCCAGAATGAACTATAATTCGTTTATGATTGACAATGTGTGACAATGAAAGGATTCCTTGACGGCGTTTTGTTATGTAGGTGACTCGTTGGTTTAGGGGTATGGTTCTCGTTTTGGGATTTCCATTGAGTTCATATGCGAGAGATCCCGGGTTCAATTCCCGGACGAGCCCATCTTAATGCAGCATTTCCTTTCGCGTTCGAGGTGGTGGCAGTTCCGGAAATCAGGACCGGGGAAGTCATTGCAGGGGATGCATCACTTCAACACACGTGATATAAATGAATGCCAAGTTTCAAGAACGTTTCCAGGTGCCATGAGACTCTGAATTTATTCTAATACATCAAATGAGGGAACCGTCTATTTGTGGATTCACGTGGGAGGCTGAATGCACTCAGTTTCAATCTTGACTGAAAGGATAAGCAGAGCTGGGAAACCCAGTGTTTCATTTTAACTGACCACATTTTAGCTGGTTTCCAGTGCTTGCAATGGGCTGGGAGGGTTTTCTTTTTGCTACCAAATGCTTGTAAGTTCCGGTCTTTCCGCGGTGGGTTTTCACACTGTGTGGAAACATGTTAGATATTTGGTTGAAGTGTTTCACATCAGTCGGTTTACAACAGTCCCTGATCTGATGTGATGCACTTTTATTTTATTGACATAAACTGCATTTCCATCTTTACACATCTCGCCGAATATTCAGGGCCTGTACCAAAGAGGATCATTTATTTCAACGGTTCATGGATGCAAAAAGTATAGAAGGATGTTTAAGGAACGCTATTTTGCGACGAGGTGGCCGAGAAGTTAAGGCGGTGGACTGCTAATCCATTGTGCTTTGCATGCGTGGGTTTAAATCCCACACGCGTCATTACTTTATCAAGTGTTTCCGCCTTATTGCGGTAATTTTGCAGAAGCTATGCCTGGAATCACTGATGTGATTCTCCAACCCAAGTTATGAGGCCAGCTGGCTTCGACTTTTCTTGGATTCGATACTTTTGTTCACAATAACATGGGGATCCGACTTAGAGTCCGTTCGACATGATATTTCCATCTCTCTCTAAGGGGAAACATTGGAGCAGTGGAAATATTCCGGGGACGTGGGTTCATTTCCCACCATCGTTGCTGATGGAAATTAAACTCAATAATTAAAACTTGTAATTTAACGCTAATCTTGGTGGTGATTCTCTGATGTCTTCTATGGCCTGGCCTACATATGAGTTTGATTCTTAACTGCCCGCTGAGAAAGTCACTGAGTTCAAGAACAGTTTGGGATGTGTAACAACTACTGGCCTTGCGAGCGACGATCACATCCCCTGAAATAATTTTTTAAAAGGGTGAATGCGTCCCTCACTGATTGGATCTTTCATCAGCCCCTGTAATGGACAGACGTGTTGAATAATAAAGCGCTTTGCGACGTCAAGAAAAAGAGCAATTCAGAACATCTCAGTGAAACAGAGGCTCAAAACCACATCTGCGAACAGAAGGAAATCAGAATGTTGGCAGTTTTTACAGAGCGATATTGTTGAGCTGAATGTTCACACTGGAAGGCTGTAAAGTTCCTAATTGAAGGATGAGGCGCTGTTCCTCCAGCGAACCTTGAGCTTCATCGGAACATTTTGTGACTGGATTCAAACTCAAAATCCTGTCTCAATGATATCTCAAATAAAGATGTCGGCTGCTTGAAAACACAACATTTAAACTTTCTGCTTGATCATGAGAGCGACTGTGACTTTTACAAAACTAAATCATTTGATAAAATAGTTCAAAAACCATCAAGTTTGAAATCCTATGAGGAAAAGTTGTTATTATTGAGAGCTCTGCTGAGAAAGCTTCATTGGACAGCACAGAAATCACGTGAAGAGTCTGAGTAAATCGACACCAGCGAACAAGTCAACATCAAAACTGAATCAACTCTTGTGACGATCAGTGTGTAAAAGCTGAGTGCTCCATGCACCATCAGCTCATCAAGTAGATGTATTGTCTGGATAAAGCATTCTGTTTAAAACATGATTTATTGAACTGAGTTGAGCAGGCACGTTATTGCAGAACAAAGAAGTCACCTCTAGATTTTCCTTTGAAAACATAGAAACTAGGAGCAAACTTCTAGTTTGTTGATATATTGAATTGAAATAAACTGGAATTACAGTGCAAATGAATTGATATTCAAAATCAATACTTACTTTCAGGTAAATTATATGGAACAATTAAATTACAAACAAGAACTCAAGTGACCTGTGAGCTCAAACACAGAGAGAGTAAATTTCAGAGTGAAGACTTAAAATTTTCAATTTTTTGCAAGTGAGGGTTAAGTGCAGAGGGGGAAGGAGCTGCTGTGTAATTTTAACCGAGACACTGCAGCAAAAGTACAAAAGGGAAGGAGTGGAACACTCTAAATTTTAACTGAGAGACTGCAGCAAAAGTACAAGAGGGAAAGAATGGAACTCTCTAAATAACGAGAACTTTAATTAAATAGACAACACATTTCAGTGAAATGTTGGGACAGCTGAGATCTGTTGCCTACACATCCTGTGCTCTGTGGGAACTCCAAATAACACTGATGATAATAATCAGATTCATAATACATTAGCGGACCAAGCAGAATACAGAAAGTGCAGAGGAGAGATGGAAAAAGGAAATTAGATCAGAATAGAGAGCGTATGAAAAAAGATTTGCAGGTAACAACCGAAAACACTGAAGATTTTTTTACCAGCATAAGGGCAGTCACTGAAAGGGGGGCTGATTTGGAGATCCTGTGCGGGGAGAGGCCATGACTGACGTACTAAATGAGAACATACAAACAAACTAATTAGCAGCAGGAGTAGGCCATTCCTCCCCTCGAGCCTGCTCCGCCATTCAATAAGACCCTGCCTGATCTGATTATAAACTCAACCTCACATTCCTGCTTACCCCAATAACCTTTCACTACCCCCACACCCCGTTAATCAAGAATCTATCTAACTCTGCCTTTAAAATATTCAAAGACTCTGCTTCCACCAGCTTTTGTGGAAGAGAGCTTCAAAGACGCTTGACCCTCAGATAGAAAAGCAATCCTTAACTCTATCTGAAATGAGTGACCCCTTATTTCTAAACAGTGACACCAAGTTCCAGATTTTGCTACAAGAGGAAACGTGCTCTCCATTGCCACCCTGTCAAGACCCTCAGGATCTTAAAGGTTTGAATCTAGTTGCCTCTTATTCTCCTGAACTCCAGGCGATACAAGCCTGACCTGTTCAACCTCACTTCATAAGACAAACGGCCCATCCCTGGTATTCGCCTCGTAAACTTTGCACTAAACCTGTCATCACAAAACAAGCATTTGCTGCTAATGTCATTGGTGGGGAAATTGGATAGGATGAAAATAGATGAAGTGGAAGCTATCATAAGGCTGGCACCGCTCACAGTAGAACCGCTGCTCGATCCACATTGGATACACCTTGGATTATTGAGGGAATGAAGGGTGGAAATAGCGGAGACTCGAGCCACGATCTTTCAATCCTCCTTGGAGATGCGAGTGAAGCCAAATGACTGCAGGTTGTTCATGTTACATCCGTGTTTAAAATGGAGAGGGATAAACCCAGTAACTACAGAGCAGTTAGTCTCATGCTGGTGGTGGGGAAACGTTTAAAGACAATAATCCAGAACAAAATTCATTGTCACTTGGTAGAACATGAGTTGATAAATGATAACCAGCACAGAATGGTTAACAGAAAATCAGCACTGAAATACTTAATAAAGCTCTTTGGTGACGTGTCAGAGAGCATTGACCAGGGAAGTGAGGATGATGATGTGTGTCTGGACTTCCAAGGGGAATTGAAAAAGTCCCACATAATGAACGTATTGGTAAAATTCCAGCAGCTGGGATTAAGGGGGCAGCGACAGCATGGATACAAAATTGAATAAGAGACACAAAGTGTAAAGTTGTGGCGAGCTCTGATGAAGAGTCATACAGACTCAATCATTAACTGTGTTTCTCTCTGCACAGGTGCTGCCAGGGCTGCTGAGTTTTTACAACATTTTCTGTTTCATTGTAAATTTTAATAACTCCGAGCCTATATTCAAGTTCGCTGATAATACTAAGTTAGGTGACATGGTTAGTAGCGTATATGGGAGCAGCAAGTTTCAAAGGGTCATTGACAGATTCAGTGAGTGAATAAAACTGTGGCCGTTGGTGGTCAATACTGGGAAGAGTGAGGTCATCCATCTTGAACTAAAGAAAGATCCGAGAATTTCCTAAACCGTCAGAAACTTGGGACTATGCTGGAAGAGCTGAGAGTGAGAGCTGAGTGAGACCGGAGGGTGGAGAAAGAGTCTGCATAGATATGTAGATGTTCAAGTGAGTGGGGATAAAATGGAAGTACAATGTAGTAAAATGTCAGGTTGTCCACTTCTGCAAGAAGCATTGGAGAGAAGAATATTACTTAGATGGAGAGAGACTGCAGAATCCTGTGGTACAGAGGGATCCTTGTACAAGAATTACAAAAAATGTTTAGATGACATTGCAGAATGTTGCAGTACAGATGGATATGGGTGCCGCTGTATAAGAATCATTGAAAAAAAGTTAGCATGCAGGTGCATCAAATACTTAAGTGGGCAGGTGGAATGTTGATCTTAACTGCAAGGGGACTGGAATAGAAAAGCGGAGGAGCCTTGCTGCAACTGTTCAGGGCATTGGCGAGACCACATCTAGAATAATGGGTGCTGATTTGGTCTGATTACTGAAGGATGGACACTACTTGCATTGGAGTCAGTTCCAGAGAAAGGTGACTGGGATATTCCCTCGACTGAGGGGGTCTTGTACAAAATGATTTGATATGTGGCATTCAGTCTGATTCTGAGTCAGAATTTCCACACAAATGCAAAATGGAATTCAGTCCTGAATTGGTAAAGTATCTTTAATTTGACACTGTGTGAGGATTTAGAATGTAGTTTATAGCTCAATTCATACTCATCAAATTAATATTGCTTCTCAGTTTCATAATCAGGGTGAGTTTTAGCTAGAATCTGAATTTGTACCTCAGGTTATACTCGCTTTTAGAATATCTCAAACTGATAATGTAATTGAGATTTGGATTTGCATCTAATGTATGTCAGGACACAATGTGGGAATTAATACTGCAATTTATAAACTAATGATGTGTGCAAATATTGTACCAGTGCATAACATGAATCTCAGTGTACATTATTAAGTTAAGCCTGTAAACTTGTACTTGGAAACATGCATCAGTTTTATTTGACATTTAGTTTGTAGCTGAGGCTGTACTATTGTGGGATTGACCTGGTGAAAATTGGATCGTGGCTGAGAATGTGGACTACCCGTTTGTGGTACTGAGTCGAGGTAACATTGGAACAACATCTATCTCTCCTGCAATGTTTGAGGGATGGAAGGGAAGTGCGACTCTGGAACTATTTCTGCTGTCTGACACAGTGAAATTGATGACCTGTCTGTGTCTCTGCGCTCTGTTAGTGATAATATACGTACTGTGTGGGAGGAGCTGGAGGGAATCTTCATTCTAGCTTGGCTGGAGGAAACACCACATTTATTCTGGTTTCTTCAATTATTTGCCTGTTGGAAAAAAGTATATTTTAGGACTCAAGTACAGGTGGGGTGGAAGATACAGATCAGTTTAACCTCTATAAATAATCATTGTGAATGGTTTGAGATGCTTTAGCCAGGCTCTAGCTCTGATTGGTCAGTCCATTGTCAATCCAAATCTTCAACCAATCGGAGAGCCAGGTAGCAAGAATTGGAAGCGCCAATTGGTTTATATTTTCAAATTCGAAAATCCCGCCAATTTGAGGGAAAAAAAGATAATAGCCGAACGGCTTAATTACCAAAACAAAAACAGAATTACCTGGAAAAACTCAGCAGGTCTGGCAGCATCGGCGGAGAAGAAAAGAGTTGATGTTTCGAGTCCTCATGACCCTTCGACAGAACTTGAGTGAGTCCAAAAAAGGGGTGAAATATAAGCTGGTTTAAGGTGTGTGTGGGGGGTGGGGTGGGGTGGGGTGGGGGGGTGGTGCGGGGGGGGCGGTGTTTGGATGGGGGGAGAGAGAGAGAAGTGGAGGGGGTTGGTGTGGTTGTAGGGACAAACATGCAGTAATAGAAGCAGATCATCAAAAGATGTCACAAACAACAGAACAAAAGAACACATACGTGTTAAAGTTGGTGATATTATCTAAACAGATGTGCTAATTAAGAATGGATGGTAGGGCACTCAAGGTATAGCTCTAGTGGGGGTGGGGGGAGCATAAAAGATTTAAACATATTTAAAAATAATGGAAATAGGTGGGAAAAGAAAAATCTATATAAGTTATTGGAAAAAACAAAAGGAAGAGGGAAACAGAAAGGGGGTGGGGATGGAGGAGGGAGCTCAAGACCTAAAGTTGTTGAATTCAATATTCAGTCCGGAAGGCTGTAAAGTGCCTAGTCGGAAGATGAGGTGTTGTTCCTCCAATTTGCGTTGGGCTTCACTGGAACAATGCAGCAAGCCAAGGACAGACATGTGGGCAAGAGAGCAGGGTGGAGTGTTAAAATGGCAAGCGACAGGGAGGTTTGGGTCATTCTTGCGGACAGACCGCAGGTGTTCTGCAAAGCGGTCGCCCAGTTTACATTTGGTCTCTCCAACGTAAAGGAGACCACATTGGGAGCAACAAATGCAGTAGACTAAGTTGGGGGAAATGCAAGTGAAATGCTGCTTCACTTGAAAGGAGTGTTTGGGCCCTTGGACGGTGAGGAGAGAGGAAGTGAAGGGGCAGGGGTTGCATCTTTTGCGTGGGCATGGGGTGGTGCCATAGGAGGGGGCTGAGGAGTAGGGGGTGATGGAGGAGTGGACAAGGGTGTCCCGGAGGGAACGATCCCTACGGAATGCCGATAGGGGGGGTGAAGGGAAGATGTGTTTGGTGGTGGCATCATGCTGGAGTTGGCGGAAATGGCGGAGGATGATCCTTTGAATGCGGAGGCTGGTGGGGTGATAAATGAGGACTTAATTTCCCGGCAATTTTAATCTCACACTTTAGGAGCTGTAATATTGCATTTTGCGTCACAGAATCCTGGCAGTATTTTAGGAACAGATTAAATTTGTCAATCTCTTATCTGTAAACGGCGGTAACAAAGCAGCGATTTTAAACAGAGCCAATCTCAGCTCACTGGAAACGCAATAACATAGGTTACCGACCGACTCCTTCACACAGGCTTCATCGGGACAGAGAGAAACGGCTGATTTCTGACCCTCTCCCCTGAAAGCGGCCGGGAATGTTACAATCGGAAGAGCGGAGCGCTCCAGCAGCCACACGCTCAGCATAGCTGCTCTTTCTCAGGAGCCTGTGAACACGGCCCGCGGGGAGCTGCAGTCCAGCCCGGGAGGAGTGATACTTGGCTTTGGCCTGAGTTCTTCCACCGGTCTTTCTACAATCTTACACACACTTACACCACGAATGAAGAATTCCTCCCGCACTCACCCTTCACCGAACTTCTGGGGAATGCAGTCAGCCACTTCTGAATGGTAGCATCGGCGGAGAAGAAAAGAGTTGAGGTTTCGAGTCCTCATGACCCTTCAACATTTGTCCAGGTAATTCTGTTTTTGTTTTGGATTTCCAGCATCCGCAGTTTTTGTTTTTTACTTCTGAATGGTCAATGTGTTCGGAATCTCATTGGGTGGCATTTGTAACCAATCAGAGAGCAGCCTATTTCACCAACTTTCGAAGGTCAATGAGAAAATGGGCCGCAGAGTGACGGAGCCAAACTGGCAGAGCTGAAACGGGTTTTCAAATTTAAAACAAGCGCCAATGTATTTGAGAATGGCTGAAAAAAAGAGACATGTCAAAGCTTTTCCTTCTGCAGTCAACAGGACACTTCCAAGAAAACCAATATAAGGGGAAGACAACAATTTATACTGATAGAGAATATACTTCAGGGTGGAAAGTGACGGTCTCAGGCCCGGTCATGAGCTTGTGTGATACACAGCGCGAAATGATCTGATCAGGGTAGCAATTACCCTGCAGGATGCCTTTGATGAGCCCGATTTCAGCATCAAGCTTGCATGGTGAACAAATGGCTCGGGCCCTGTTTACAAAGTTGCCGATAAGACCAATATTACAGAGCGTGGAACTGTAAGAATCCCAACGCGTATATTGATTAGTGAAGGTCGGCTTCCGATAAACCTGGTAGAGAATCCTCTGGCAGATTCCTCAACTAGGGTGTTAAGGAAGGGGAGCTATTTTGACTGCTCCATTTCATAGGTGAATTTGAGCGCAGGATGGAACTCATAAAGACATGTAAGGAAATTGTTACATGCAGCTGCGGATTTAACTATAGCAAACGTATCATTCACATATCGGAAATATGTGAGGGGGAGGAGGTGAGGCGTCTTTCCATCCTAGGCCCGAATTTTACGATCGAAAAACGTGAGTGATGAAAACGTTAGATCTATTTTATTTCGTTAGTAGTTTATTTTCTTATTGCAAATCGCCCCACACTCTCTTCTTTAACTTTACCTAATTTTGAATTACACTCTGAGGGATGTAATTGTGGTCTGACCATTTCACATCACTGCTGCGATGGCCGGGAATCGAACCCGCTATGCTCACCACTAAACCACCATCGCTCACTTAAATTACAGTCAGCATTTACAGTACCGCGAAACACCCTATATCTTTGACATTTTGCGTCTGAATGATAAACTGCTTTGCAATAACTCTCACCATGCTTGTGTATTTTTCACACTCATTTAAAACGTACCCAAAGAACTTACCTCTTTGCACGTCTCACGTTCAGCGAGAAGATGTCACCAGTCCATAATAAATTGGCTCCTGCTGGTTCTGTGGACACATCGAGACAGGAAAAGGTCTGTTGCTGCCCGGGGAACAGGCCGTGAAAGAGTCAAAGATAGAGACCAACTACAACGGCTCCATGTAGATAACCACAAAAGTACCGAACAATAAAAAAATGCAATTTATCCTGGAAGGGATGATGAAGTTCTGTCTGAAATAAGTAGACCAACACCGCCCTTAAATTAATCGATTTGCTGTCACAAACTCAATACCAACCATTTAAATTTCAGCCAGTATTCATTTCCATTTCTTAGACAGACACTTTCACTGACCGGTTCAATTTTAGCAAAACTTTTCGAATTCCCGCTGAATAAACTAAATTACAGGCCCGTAATCCGATTTTATCTGGTTCTTCGTCCCAATCATTTGTTACACCTACAGATTAACTGGTTTAGAGGCTGGTGTGTTTGTGACCTGAGTTCTCCTTCTCTGCCTGCTCCTCATACCTCTTGACTGCCTTGTAGATTACAAATCTCTCAAACTCAACCTTGGCCAAACGCCGCGTCACAACTCAAACCCAAACACATTGTATTCTCCAATTCAGCTGGAAGAGGTGTTAGTAAAAGTCTCAATGCTTCTGGGAGGGGAGTTGTGTGTTAATGGAATAGAAGCTGTCCTAGAAATGGAAGCAGACTGTTTGTCTGGTTGTAGAAACGACTGGAATGAGGCGGGGATATTGCTGACAGGTCTGGATTTAAAAGATCTGGGTTTCTAACTATAGATAAACAAGATGTTCCATTGAGTAAGATTTGTTTCGAGCGCCCTGTTCACTAATGGTGCCCAGAATTCGAAAACAAATCAGTTCGACTCAGTCTCCTCCCCGCCCCGCCTCTCACTCTCTGTCCCTTTCTCAGTCAGGTCGGGGCGGGCTCTACAAAAGAGGAACGTGAAGCAGCGCGTCTCTCATATTCAGCAGCGATTTGAGTGAAGAATCATCATATCTGGCAGAGGGAAAGGAGGAAAAGGACTGGGTAAAGGCGGAGCAAAGCGGCACCGCAAAGTGCTTCGTGATAATATCCAGGGCATCACCAAACCAGCAATCCGCCGCCTGGCTCGCCGTGGCGGTGTCAAGCGGATCTCGGGTTTGATCTATGAGGAGACTTGCGGGGTGCTGAAGGTTTTCCTGGAGAATGTGATCAGGGATGCGGTCACCTACACTGAACACGCCAAGCGCAAGACGGTCACTGCCATGGATGTGGTATACGCTCTGAAATGCCAGGACCGCACTCTCTATGGTTTCGGCGGCTGAACAACTCGACCCTTTCTACCAAACACACAACAAAGGCTCTTTTAAGAGCCATCCAAAACGTCACATTAAGAGCACTGACCTGGAGACAGGATCGTGAAATCTAAAGATGAATCAAACTGCTTTAGCATCATTTCGATTACTTTCGGTCATTAGTTCATTTATTAATAGATAAAAACAAAAAAACTGTGGATGCTGGAAATCCAAAACAAAAACATTCTCTGATACTGTGTGAGAGTGTGGGACTTACTCACTCTTTGATACTGTGTGTGAGTGTGGGATTCACTCACTCTCTGATACTTGTGTGCGAGTATGGGATTTACTCAGTCTCTGATAATGTGAGAGTGTGGGGGATTTCCTCGTTCTGATACTGTGTGTGTGTGGGATTTACTCACTCTCTGATACTGTGTGAGCATGTGGGATTTACTCACTCTCTGATACTGTGTGAGTGTGGGATTTACTCACTGATACTGTGTGAGAGTGTGGGACTTACTCACTCTCTGATACTGTGTGAGAGTGTGGGATTTACTCACTCTCTGGTAGTGTGTGTGTGGGATTTACTCACTCTGATACTGTGTGAGAGTGTGGGATTTACCCACTCTCTGCCACTTTGTGTGAGTGTGGGATTTACTCACTCTCTGATACAGTGTGCGAGTGTGGGATTTACTCACTCTGATCCTGTGTGTGAGCGTGGGATTTACTCACTCTGATACTGCGAGAGCGCGTGGGATTTACTCACTCTCTGATACAGTGTGAGTGTAGGGGATTCAATCTGCATCTGTCAGTTTTTGGGCCTGAATGTGATTGTTGGTGTGGTTCAGTATCTGAATGTGGTGGTGTTTGAGACTCATTGTGCATCTGTCAGTTCGTGGTGCATGTGTATGAGTGGGGGGTTCATTCTCTCCCTGGGGCTATGTGTCAGTTTGAGATTAACGCTGTTTCTGTCATTCTGGACCACAAGATGTCAGTGTTGGATTGATTCTTTGCCTGTCAGTCTCTGGCACTAGGTCCGGGTGGTATTGATTCTAGATCTTTCAGTCCATGTTAGTATCTGATTGTGCACTTCTCATTCACTGTCAGAGCCTGGTTCTGTGTTTGAATGTGGGATTAATTCTGGATATGCCAACACCTGATGCTCATGTTGAGTGTGGAACTCAGTCTGGATCTGTCAGTATCTGATGTTGAATGGGAATGTGGGAGTCACTCTCAATATCGGGGACTCTTTGCAACATATTGTGCATCTGTTAGTCTTTGGTGCTGAATGTGAGAATGGGTTTAATTCTGTCACTTTCAGTCTGTGGTAATCTGTGTGAGTGTTAGATACATTGTGTAACTCTCAGTCCCTGATTTTGCCCACAACATTGTCCGTCCCTAATTGCCCTTGTTAATAGGGCATTTAAATGGACTGTGGATCTGGGGTCTGGAGTCAAATGTCAGCCAGACCAGATAAAGGACATTCGTGATGGGTGGATTTTGATGACAATCGACAATGGTTTTGTTAAAAGAAAAATACTGCGGATGTTGGAAATCCAAAATAAAAACAGAAAATGCTGGAAAAACTTAGCAGGTCTGTCAGCATCTGTGGAGAGAGAAACAGAGTTAATGTTTCGAGTCTGTATGACCCTTTTTAAAGAGAGGTACAAATGTGATGATACTTATACTGCTTAAGGGGTGGAGCAGGTGAAGCTGGATAGAAGGTCAGCGATAGGTGGCGGCTAAGGAGAAATTGACAAAAATGGCCTGGACAAAAAGGCAAAGGGAGTGTTAATGGTGGTGGAAAGGGCTAAAGGAGGTGCTGATTGTGGCGTAAAGCTAAGAAAGGAGAATGTGTTAATAGCAGAACAAGGGTAAGCACTCTGTAAAAGAACAACATGGAACAAGTAACAGATGGCCCTTTTGAGGGAGGGGGCAGTGGTTGGGGAAAAAGGATGGATAAAGGGATAAGGGGAATAAAACAATGAATAAAAAATGAGGTTAAGTGGATAAAAAATAATTTAAACTAAAATGGGGATTGAAAGAGGGTTGAAGATAGAGGAGACAGTTCCTGGCCTGAAGTTGTTGAACTCAGTGTTAAGTCCGGAAGGCTGTTAGGTGCCTAATCGGAAGATGAGGTGCTGTTCCTCCAGTTTGCGTTGGGCTTCACTGGAACGTTGCAGGTCAAAGACGGATATGTGGGCATGAGAGCAGGATGGTGTGTTCGAATGGCATGTGACAGGAACATCTGGGTCATGCATGTAGACAGACCAAAGGTGTTGCACAAAGCCGTCATCCAGTCTACGTTTGGTCTCTCCAGTGTAGAGTGGACCACATTGGGAGCAGTGAATGTAGTAGACCAAATTGAAGGAGGTGCAAGTGAAGTCCTGCTACACCTAAAAGGGGTGTTTGGCCCCTTGGACGGTGAGGAGGGAGGAGGAAATGGGGCAGGTGTTGCACCTTCTACAATTGCATGGGAAGGTGGCCATGGGAAGGGGATGAGTTGTTGGGAATGATGGAGCAGAAGACCAGGGTGTCCATGAGGGAACGGTCTCTACGGAATGCTGATGGGGGTGGGGGGATGGTGAGGGGAAAATATGTTTGGTGGTGGCATCATGATGGAGTTGCCGGAAATGGCGGAGGATGATCCCTTGAATGCAGAGGGTGGTAGGGTGATAAGTGCGGACAAGGATGGTCCTATCATGGTTCTGTCGGGGGAGGGGAAGGTGTGAGGTCAGAAGCGGGGGAGTTGGGTCGGACACGGTTGAGGGCCCTGTCAATCACAGTGGGTGGGTAAGCTCGGTTATGGAAGAAGGAAGACGTGTCAGAAGCGGTGTTTTATAAGGTGGCATCATCTGAACAGATGCGATGGAGTTGAAGGAACTGAGAGAATGGGATGGTGTCCTTACAGGAAGCAGAGTGTGAGGAGCTGTAGTGGTCAGTGGGCTTGTAATGAATATTGGTGGACAGTCTATTACCAGAAATGGAGGAGAGAGGTCAAGGAAGGGAAGGGAAGTGTCGGTGATGGGCCATGTGAAGGTGATAGAGAGGCGGAAATTGGAAGCAAAATTGATAAATTTTTCCAGGTCCAGATGAGGCCATGAAGCGGCACCAAAACAGTCATCGATGTGGTGAAAAGAAGAGTTGTAGGAGGGGGCCTGAGTAGCACGGGAACAAGGAATGTTCCACATATCCCATAAATGGACAGGCGAGGTAGAGGTCAGTACACCAGACAACAGCAGTACTGCTCCTGTCGGCAGGTTTGATAACAAAGTCAGGGTTGGACCTAAGAGGACGGAGCGCAGCAAGTTCAGGAGATGACAGGTTAGAGTGGGTGAGAGGAACAGGGAAATTGAGACGGCTGATGTCACGCTGACAGTTCTCAATGAAAAGATCAAGAACAGGTGAGAGGCCAGAGGGAGGGGCCCAGGTGGAGGGAGAATCCTGGAGGTGGGTGAAAGGATTCGTTGAACGGGGGGAGCCCAAAGAAGTGAGAATGGAGACGAAGGTGGCAGAAGAAGAGTTCAGCATCGTGCTGAGCCCAACATTCATTGAGGTGAGGGAATAAGGGTATGAAACTGAGTCCTTTGCTGAGTACAGAACATTCAGCATCAGAGAGGGGAAGGTTAGAGGGTACGGTGAATACACGACAAGGGCTGGGATTAGAAGGTGGGATGGGGTCAGAGGGATGGGAAGGGATGGAGGGTCCTGGATGGGCGTTGGTATCAATAGGTTGTTGGAGCTTGCGTTCCTTAGCACCTGAAAGGAAAAGTTTCTTATTAAGGCGTCGGATGAGATGAAGAATAAAATGAAACCGGGGACAAGGACAGCTTTGAGACAGGATGAGTCGGTGCTGCTGGAGGGAGAGGTCAAGTGTGTTCATATGGCGGCACATGGCACTGCATGTGGATCTCAGGATGCGGCAAGAACAGCAGTCCGAGGAATGTTTTATGTCCGGAAGATACCTGTAATGCTGGGAGGATTTGAAACATGAGGGATGGAGCTTTAGTTGGAATCCATGTGGGGTGAGTCGGAGACGGAGACAGTCGCTGAGGAAGGAAACATGGCTGTGGAAGCGAGTTTTGGTAAACACCTTGTCAAACACCAGGAGGGATATGGAAAGCAATGAAGGTGAACAGGACGAAAGAGACAAATGGAAATCCTGTCGGACAGAAGAGTAGTCCTTCTTCAAGGTGGGCATTCCTGGAAGAGCAGTGGCAGGCAATTAAACACTAAGATAAAAGCAAAATACTGCTGATGCTGGAAATCTGACAATAAAAAGCAGAAAATGCTGGAAAAACTCAGCAGGCCTGACAGCATCTGTGGAGAGAGAAACAGAGTTAACATTTCTAGTCTGTATGACCCTTCTTCAGAGTCTTATCGTCCATGACATCTTTGTCAATCTCTCATTAGCCCCCACCTATCACTGACCTTCTTTCCAGCTTCACCTGCTCCACCCCCTTAAACAGTTTACATTTCATCACATTTCTACTGCTCTTTAGCTCTGAAGAAGGGTCATACAGACTCAAAACGTTAACTCTGTTTCTTTCTCCACAGACAATGGTTTTCTGATCATCAACAGATTTTTGATTCCAAATGTCACCATTGCCATGGTGGGATTCGAAGCCGGGTCCCTCTGGAATACTAGTCCAGTGACAATAACACTGTGTCACCACCTCCCCATCTAGCAGAGTGGATCAGCAGAAGCATGCTGGGCCCATAGCCCAGAGCTCGATGGATTGAAACCATCTTCTGCTATTTGCATTTTCATTAATGACTATGGGATTCATTCTGTCTCTATCAGGCTTTGATTCTGAACATGTGCTCATGATTCCTCTGTGTCTGTAAGTCTGTGCTACTGTGTGAAAGTCTGATTCATTCTCTATTTCTACATCTCAGACTGTTTGAAATTCATTCTGTATCTACTGGTCAGTTATACTGTGTGAGATGTGGGATTCATTCTGCATTTGTCTGTCTCTGGTGCTGTCTGTGTATTGGGCAGTTTGTCCGTGTCTGGTAACATATAGGGTTTGTCCAGTAGTTCATCATGTCCAGTTTTGTGTGTGAATGTGGGGTTTATTTTATTGTTCTCAATCTTTGATGTTGCTTATGACTCTGGGATTAATTCTGGATCTGTACTCAATAGTTATCTCAGGCATGGTGTTGTAAATGATTCACATCTTAACCCCTGTCAGGAAGGAAACCTCTCATCCCAATCCTTACCCAATTTGGCTTATATGTGAATTTAGAACCAATCACAATTATCAGGTTAACCCTGAACTGCAATCTACAATGTGAAATAAATGGTTTTGCTGACCACACTTGAGATACCTATTAAATACAGATATGGAAGAAAAGTACCCTCACATACAGCTCCCGAGTCACATAGATAGATTACGAATCCCACTTAAACACACGGTTCCAGTAACCGAGTGATATACAATTAATCCCACACTAACTCTCTGCCCCAGATGTAGACATATATTAAAATACATTATTCCAAATTCCTATTCAGTACCAGATGCTGACAAATACAGAATGAACCCTGCACGCACATACAGACACACACAAAGATAGTGACTGATAAACGATGTGACACAAATTCACATGCAGTACCAGGCAATAACAGTTAAATATTAAATCCCGCCATCAATTCCAGTACCGGAAAATAATGCACACAAAATGAATTTTACTCACATTCATTAACAGAGATTGTAAGATACAGAATGAATCCCATAGTCCTGTTCAGTTCCAATACTGACAGATGCAGAATTAATTGCAACTACTCACACTGAAAAACAGAATTATTTCCACATTCACATGGAATATAAAACACTGACAGACGTTGAATGAATCTCAAGCTGACAGTCAGTACCAGATACTGATGGAAAAAAAAAATCACTCACACTTATTCAGACTAAAAGATAAATAAAAGGATATTCACACACAGATAGAGTACCAGAGACTGACTTGCAGAACCCAAACCACTTATACATCATACCAAAGACTGAAATACACCAAATAATTCACTCACTGAGGGGCAATATCAAAGCAAACAAAATAAGGTCAGAGGCCTGACCTTCTGCCTAACTAGATTTTCCTGCCTACATCCCATATCCATTGATTCACTGAATAACTGTCTGCGTCATCCTTAAATATATTCATGGATGAAGCATCCATATTTCACTAGGATAGAGAAGTATTAATATTCAACACTGAGAGTGCAGAATTTCTCCAAATTTCAGTCCAAAATGATCAACCTCTTATGCTGACATGGTGCCCACATGTTCTAGATTCAGGGGAATCGATAATGGAAAGTAGGGAAATGCTGGGTGAATTAGACAAGTATTTTGCTTCGTTCTTCACTGTAGAGGACACCAGTAACATCCCAGAAATAGCTGTAAATCAGGAAATGGAAGGGAGGGAGGAACTTGGGGAAAATTACAATCACCAGGGAAGTGGTATTGAGCAAATAGTTGGGGCTGCGGGCTGACAAATCCCCAGGTCCAGATGTGCTTCACCCTAAGGTCTAGAAAGAAGTGGTTAGTGAGATTGCTGATGCACTGGTTTTAATTTCCCAAACTTCCTTAGATTCAGGGAAGGTTCCATTAGATTTGAAAATAGCAAACATAACTCCTTCATTCAAAAAGGGAGGGACACAGAAAGCTGAAAACTATAGGCCAGTTAGCCTAACATCTGTCACAGGGAACATTTTAGAGGCTATTAAGCAAGTTATAGCAGGGCACTTAGAAAAATTCAAGGGTCAACATGGCTTTGTGAAAAGGAAATCATGTCTAACCAATTTATTGGAGTTCTTTGAGGGGCTCACATGTGCTGTGGATGAAGGGGAATCAGTCCAAGTACTGTACTTAGATTTCAAGAAGGTATTTGATAAAGTGCCACATCAAAGGTTATTGCATTAAATAAAAGCTCATAGTGAAGCGGGTAACATATTGGCATGGGTAGAGTTGGCCTACATGGGTCTTTTTATGGCTGGCAGGATATGACGAGTGCCACAGGGATCAGTGCTGGGGCCCCAGCTTTTTACAATTTATATCAATGACCTGGATGAAGGGACCAGAGGAATGTTTGCTAAATTTGCTGATGAGACAAAGTTGGTAGAAAAGTAAATTGTGAAGAGGACATAAGGAGGCTACAAAGTGACATAGATGGATTTCGTGAGTGGGCTAAGAGGTGCAGGAACAGAGGAACCACGTTGTATATCTACATATGTCATTGAAGATGGTGGGGCATATTGAGGGAGCAGGTAATAAAGCATATAGTAACTTAGGCTTTATTAATAGGGGCACAAAATACAAGATTCTGTGATTCTGTGAAGAGTAAGGAGGTCATGTTGAACTTTTATAAGTCTCTTTTTAGGCTTCATCTGGAGTCCATTTCTGGATGTCATACTTAAGGAAGGATGTTAAGGCATTGGAGAGAGTACACAGAAGATTCACAAGAATGATTCCAAGATAATGAACTGTAGCTGTGGCATAGATTGGAGAGGTTGGGGCTGTTTTCCCTGGAGAAAAAGTGGCTTAAAGGAGACTTGAGGGATGTATTCAAGATCCTGAGGGGTATGGACAGAGTAAATAAATGACAAATTGTACCCACACAATAGAACATCTAGAACCAGAATGCACAGACTCAAAATAATTGGCAAAAGGAGTAAACGTGATGTGAGATAGACTCAAAAGTTTCATTTAAAATTCAATTTTTTTTCACCCAGAGGGTGGTTGGAGTCTGGAATAAACTTCCTCAAAGGGTGATGGAGACACGTTTGCTTGAGATATTCAAAAGGGAATTGAATTGCTACCTGAAAGGAAAGAACGTGCAAGGTTACGGGGACAAGGGAGGAGAATGGCACTAGGCAGAATGCTCTTTCAGAGAGCCAATGCAGACTTGATAAGCCGAATGGCCTCTTTCGATGCAATGATACTGTGGAGAGAGACTGCAGAATGTTGCAGTACAGAGGAATCAAGATCTCCTTGTACATGAATGACAAGAAGTTAATGTGCAGCTGCAGCAAGTAATTAGGAAGGTAAATGGAATGTTGGCCTTTATTCCAAGGAGGGGGGGGGATGGAGAATAAAAGTGGGAAAGTCTTGCTGCAGCTACACAGCATTGGTGAGACGACACCGAGAGTACTGTGTTATGTTGGAGTCTCCTTATTTAAAGGGGGATATAATTGCAGAGGGGGCAATTCACAGAAGTGCTAGACTGACTCCTGAGATGAAGGAATTGTCTTATGAGGAATGTTTAAGCAGGTTGGGCTGATCCGCATAGGAGATTTGAAGAATGAGAGGTGATCTCATTGAAACATATGAGATTCTGAGGATGCTTTGACAGGGTAGATGTTGAGAGGAATGTTTCCATTTGTGGGGAAAATAGAACCAGGGGCCACAGTTTAAAAATAAACATCTCCCATTTAAGACGAAGATGAGAAGGAATTTCTTCTCTTACAGCGTCCTTAATCTTTGTAATTCTCCACCTCAGAGAGCAGTGGAGGCTGGGTCATTGCATATATTCATGCTGAGTTAGACAGTTTTTTCATCGGCAGAGGAGTCAAGGGTTATAGGGCAGGTGGGAGAGTGGGTTTGAGGCCACAAACCATGGTCTTATTGATCAGCCATGGTCTTATTGAATGGTGAAGCTGGCCCGATGGGCTGAATGGCCTCCTCCTGATTCTCTTTCTTATATTTTTAATTTGTCAATGTGGAATTGACCCTCTGTTTGTCACTCTCTTTTACTGTATTTCAGTGTGGAATTAATTCAGCCTGATCTGCATGTGAGGGTGGAATTGATTCTCTGTCCATCACTCACTGAATGTGAGTGTGTAATTTAAATCTCTGTCAGTCTCTTTTACGGTTATGAGAGTGGAACTAATGTAAATGGGTGTGGAATTCACTCTCTATCAGTCAGTCTCTGTTATTGTGAGTGTGAATTCACAGAATCACAGAATTGTTACACTATAGAAGGAGGCCATTTGGCCCATCATGTCTGCACCAGCTCTCTGAGCATTAGTGTCAATCTCCTGCCTTTTCCCCATAACCCTGCACATTGTTGCTATTTAAATAATCGTCCAATGCCCTCTTGAATGACTTAGTTGAACCTGCCTCCACCACACTTCCAGGCAGTGCATTCCAAAACCTAACTACTCGTGTGAAAAAATTTTTTCTCACTTCGCATTTGCTTCTTTTGCAAAACACTTTAAAACCATGCCCTCTGGTTCTCGATCCATTTACAAGCAGGAAGTTCCTCTCTATCAACTCTATCCACACACCTCATGATTTTGAAAACTTCTATCAAATCTCCTCTTAGCTTTAACCTCTTCCAGGAAAACAGTCTCAACTTCTCCAATCTTTCCTCATAACTGAAGTGTCTCATCCCTGGAATCATTCTCGTAAACCTCTTCTGCACTCTCTCCAAAGCATTCAGATCCTTCCTATTATGTTAAGCTATCACTGTCACGTATGCAAGCGCGGATTTATGTCGGTTATATGTACATGAGTGTGAAATTAACTCTGTATGCTAATCTGTTACTGTAGGTGAATATAGAATTAACTCTGTCAGTTTCTGTCACTGTATCAGAACGTGGAATTAAATCTGTATCTGTCAGTCTCAGTTACTATATTAGGCCATGGAAAGAACTCCTTTTCAGGCTCTGCTACTTCAAGAAAGTTAATGCCACACTCATCATCTGCCAATCTGTGTTACTGTATATGAGTGAGATATTAACTCTCAGTCTCTGTTATGTGAGTGAAGAATTAAATCTCTATCATTCAGTCTCTGGTATTGTTTGTGGGTGTGGAATTCATACCTTCCATATCAACCTCTTTGCTGTACATGAATGCAGAATTAACTCTGTACCTGTCAGTATCAATTATGCCCTGAGTGTGGTATTCACTCTCTGCTAGTCTCAGTTACTGTGAGTAAGTGTGAAATTAAATTTCTGACAGTCTTGGTTGCTGTCTGTGATAGTGGAATTGTCTTCCTGTCAATGTCTGTTACTGGACCTGAGTGTGAAATTAACTCTCTGTTAGAGTCTGTTCCTGTAACCGAATTTGAATAAAAAGTCTAATAATTTGCATTACTGAATGTATGTGGAATTAATTTTCTGTCTGTCTCTGTTACTGTGAGTGTGGCAGAGCAGACAGGAAGACTTTTTATCCCATTGGTGGAAAGGTGGAGGGACATTGGGCACAGATTTAAGGTAACTGGCGAAATAAGCATTGGCAACATGAAGAAAAACGTTGTCATGCAGTGACTGGATAGAAGTGCATGAGAATATAGTAGAGTCAGGTTCAATCAAGGAATTCAAGAGAGAATTGGGTTATTATCCAAAAAGGAAAAATGTGCAGGGCTATGTAGAAAATGCGGTGAAGTGGCAAGAGGTGATTTATTCCTTCAGAAGGCCAGCATAGACACAATGGGCAGATTGGCCTCCGTCTGTGCTGTAATCATTCTATGATTCGATGAAGTAACTCTCTCTCAATCTCTCTTACAATATAGGAGTGTGGGTGGAATTAACACCGTCTGTCACTCTCTGCTGTTACATGTGAATGTGAAATTTACTTCCTGTCAGTCTCTGTTACTGTACAAGAAACAGTAAATGACCTTGTATCAGAAATGCTTGGGCCCTACTGTTCTCAAAAGTGCTCGCGGTTAAACCCACCGCCTTCTCCTCTCTCTACTCTCCAGTTCTAAGTCAGCCAACAAGAACATACCTTCAAAGTAAGCAAGGAACAGCTTCCACATCCAACATCCATTCTGCTTGAAAAGTGTTCTTCAGTTGTCAGTTTGCGTTTCTGACCTTGGTTTTGTGAGCAACACCTGCAATAATTCACTGACAACATCATGTGGATAGTGGCAATCTAGAATAAAGAGAGAAAATGCTGGAAGTACACAGCACATCAGACAGCAAATATGTTGAAAGAAGAAAAGTTCACATTTCTGGGTCACTGACAATCAACCTGCAATAAAACACTTACTAACATCTGCCCATGGTAGCTGTAGTTCCGACAATTCCCTGCATCCCAGAAAAGGCTCTATCAAATGCACTGACTTCCCCGGCATTGAGAGTGTGCATGCTCCCCAGGGCTGGCCCCGGCTCATTCTGAGGTCGAACTTATCGGCCCATTTCACCAATATGCTGATGTCCTCTTGAAGTTTAACACTATCCTCCTCACAGTTCACAATATCTCCAAGTTTCATGTCATCTGCAAATTTTGAAATGGTGCCCCATACACCAAGGAGTAGGTCAACAATATGTATCAGGAAGAGCAGGGGTCCGAACACCGACCCCTGGGGAACTCCACTATAAACTTTCCTCCAGTCTGAAAAACCACCATTCACCACTACCCTCTGTTTCCTGTCACTCAGCCAATTCCATATCCATGTTGTTCTGTCCCTTTTATTCCATGAGCTCTAACTTTGTTCACAAGTCTGTTGTGTGAGACTTTATCAAATGCCTTTTGGAAATCCATGTAAACCACATGAACAGCATCACCCTCCCCAACCCTCTCTGTTACCACATCAAAGACTCGGTGCAAACGGGAGAAGAAACCGGGAAGCGGCGGCTGGGATGGGGGAGGCGCTGCACCATCGGCTTCACGGTGCCGTCCCCCGGGTCTCTCGCCGCACGTCCACCGAACCCGGCGGCTCTGATTCGCACTCTGAGAGCCGCTGAGACTCGGTGTTACTGAGGCTGCGCTCGACCACGCGAAACTTTCTGTTGCTGTACCGCGCATGCTCGGCGTAGACAGGATTTCCGGTGGACATGGGTGCGCCTGCGCAGTCCGGTCCTTCTTGTAGAGCTAGACCGTTTTAAGTCCCCCAGAGCATTCTGGGAATCCTTTACCGCCATTTCATTCTAAACAGCGACACGGGAGAAAACATTTGTGTTAATCGTTTCTGTGCAAGCTCAATAGAAGCAAATCAGTCCCACTCCGCTTCCCCTTTACAATAGCCTTAAAATATTTTCCCTTCGGTATTTACTTGTTTCACTTTTGAAAGTTTATTTTGATTCGGTTTGAACCTTCAATTACGGCAGAGCATTTAAGACCGCAACAACTCTCTGCCTTACAAAGAAATGACAAGGGATGATCTATTCAATGTGGAAGATGGTGGGGAGGATGGTCAGGACAAGGGAAGCCTGTCGATGTTCTGGGAGAGAGGGAAGTGATGAGAGCAGAGCTCCCGAAATGGAACAGAAATGCTTGAGGGCTCTGTCAACCACAGAGAGGAGTGATAACCAGTTGAGAAAAAAGGTAGGTAAATTAGCAGTGTTGGTATGGAATATTACCTGTCCTCACCAAAATACTCATTCCAGCTGAAACAGTGATTTATGTGTATTTTCTTCAATTTAGCACCCCACATTTACTGCTCACAATGGTGGTCTGATCTATGTTAGGCAGTTTCAGTGATTGCTTTGACGAACATCTGCTCGGTCAGCAAGTCCGACTCTGAGTTTCTGATCTCCTGTGATTTTAATTTTCCATCTTGTCCTCACACTGACTTTTCTGTCCTCCGCATCCTGCAATGTTCTAATGAATCTCAATGTAAACTCGAGGAACCGTGTCTCATCTTTAAATTGAGCAGTTTAAAACTTCCAGACTCAACACTGAGTACAAAAATTTGAGAATGTAATCTTAATCCCCATTATGTATCTTTTCCGTTGGATATTTTGGTTGAATTCACATTTTTCTCTTGTTTTTGCATTTGGATGGCAGCTGTTTATCATGCCATCATTCACATCTCCTTTAGACACATCTTTGGTTTTGTTACTTGCCCATTTACCTTAACCTTGCACCATCAAATCTTTTGTCAGTTAACCTCTCCTGCCGTCCACCCTGATTTGGAAACCACAAGAGAAAAATGTTATATTAGATTTCATAATAAGTAAAGAGAGGTAATTAATTCATATTCTGATAGTAAATGAGCATCTGGCAATGAGTGACCACAATATGTTACAGGCTGAGAAAGGTCACAGAAATGTTACAATTTTCACCTTAAGTAATGTCAGAAAGGGCAGAATGAGCAGGAAGCTGAACACATTAAATTCCGAACCGCTATTAACAGGCTAAAGGAAACAATCAGAGGGTCTCAAAGGTTTTCTGTACAAGAGGGATCTGATGCAAGGCCCAAGGAAGGAAACTTCACTATCCCAGTTTTAAACCAGTAATTAAACATGAAGGCTGATATCTACTCAAATACTGATTAACTGCCTTTGACATGATGCTGTCTTCACTATGATGATTCTGTCATCCTCGATGGTACATGTCGCAGTGAAGGAAGCTGTTGTCCAAATTAGAATGATGAATGACTGCAGGTTGTCATATAGGTCAGACAGCCTGCACGTAATAAATTTCAATTTCACTATATTTTTCCATCTCAGAAATTTCCAATTCAGGTAACGTTGGGGTGATAATGAAAGAGAGAAGAACATTCATACTGTGCCAGCTGTTTGCGAGAAATGGGCTGTTCTCGGCTGGTGTATGTTTGATGCAATTGCAGCTCGTAATCTTGTGTAGATAAAAGCAATTTGAGATATTTGTTGCAGACTGAACTGTTTGCAGGAAGCCAGATGCCAAATCAGATGCCAAATGATAGATAACACAATTACACAACAGAGAGCACAGAGAAACAAAATAGGACGCAGCTACCTGCAAATCAGATAAGTTTATTTTAGTGGGTATCTTAAAATAGCAGAGGATGGTTTTGATCCATCGACCTCTGGGTTATGGGCCCAGCACGCTTCCGCTGCGCCACTCTGCTGCACGTTGTCACTAATTGATGAATATTAGTTTTGTGTATTAGGGAGCTAAATAGTCATTGTTTTGTGCTTTTGAGTTTTGAGAGGATCATCTTGGCTGCACAATTCCACTGCGTAACACCAGAAACAGACAGAGAAATGCACAGAAAAGCAGCAAGAGACTGTCAGGATACACAAGATGACAGAGAAAGACGCCGATCAAATGAGCAAGACACCGAGGTGGAGAAACTAATCATTTCTGTAAACTGTTCCCAGCTGCACAGAGATGTGCCCTGTTTGTAATAATGACTCCCGTTGTGCAACTGTGCATCCTGTTAAGTTATAGTGCACCCTGTTGTGCAATTGTGTTCTCTGTTGTGCATTTGTGCTCCCTGTTATGTAACGGTGCACCCTGTTGTGTAACGGTGATCTCTGTTGTGGACCTGTGCCCTCTTATTTGTAACTGTGCACTCTGTTTTGTGCATGTGCACCCTGTTGTATAAAAGTGTTCATTGTTGCGGGACTCTGTTCTCTGTTATTCAACTGTGCTCTCTGTTGTTTCACTGTTCCCTCTGTTGTGTAACTGTGCTGGCTCTCGTTTAACTGTGCTCTCTGTTGTGTTACTCTGCCCTCTGTTGTGTAGCTGCGTCCTATTTTGTTTCTCTGTGCTCTCTGTTGTGTAATTGTGTTATCTATCATGTAACTATGCTCTCTGCTCTTTTACTGTGTTTTCTGTTGTGTAGCTGTGCCATCTGTCGTCGAGCTGTGCCGTTGTTGTTTAACTGTGCTCTCTGTTGTGGAACTGTGCCCTCTGATGTGTAACTGTTCATGATTATGTAATTGTGTACTTTGTTGTATAACTGGGCCCTTTGTTGTCTAACTCTGCTCCCTGTTGTGTAACAATGCTCTCCGTTGTGTAACTGTGCCCTCTGTTGTGTAACTGTGTTCTATATTGTGTAACTGTGCTTTCTGCTTTTGAGAGATCTTCACCATTGTGTAATGTGCTTCCCTGTCGTGCAAATGTGTTCCCAGCTGCGTAAAAATGTTCTCTGTTGTTTCAAAGTGCTCCCTGTTCTGCAAAGGTGTTCTCTGTTGCTCAGTGAGAGTTATTTTCTATTGGGTAATTATTTTCTTTCAGGAGCCTTAATTTTCCCTGTCATGTTAATGTGTTCCATGTTGTGTTCAGATGTTGTCTCTTCCTGTGTGAAAATCTGGTAAATTCACAACTGGACCACAGTCGTCAATTCTCAGCTGTATCTGTTACCTTCTGGTGATGAATGTGATTGTGTGATACATCCTGAGAATTCTGTTATTGGACTTGAACGAGATTTGTTCTGTATGTGTCCATCACAGATAGTGTTTGTGAGTGTAGGATTCATTCTGCATCTCTGTTCTGGAACAGTTTGTGAGAGTAGGATTTCTTCTTTACGGGTCAATGCCTGGCACTATATGTGAGGGTGAGATTAATTCTGTATCAGGCAGTGGTACTGAATGTGAATGTGGAAATCATTCTGTGTCTATTAGACACCATTACTGCCAGGGGAAGTGGAATTAATTCTGTATCTGAATGTCTCCGTTATTCTTACTATTATTCAGACCTTTGGGATAGAGGATGATTTGCTTACACTCTCTCTCTCTGTCTCTCTCTCTCCCTCTCTGAACAGAGTCAGTGTCTGATTGTACGATAGTGCTGCAGCACCCAGCTACTGCAGACCAAGGACTTGGATCATTTTACAACAATTTCCTGCCATCCAGAAACAATCCACTGCTCCATGGATGGGACTGACTGACAGAGAAGGGAGTTCTGTACAGTTCAAATTACTACTTCCCACTTTCGGGATCCACTAATGTTTTTATTTGTTCATGGGATGTGGGAGTCATTGACGAGGCCAGGATATGTTGCCTCGCCCTAATTGCCCTTCAGACCAGACCCTGCTTGAGTTGTTGCTTTTAATTTTCTGTTTTATCATAATGACTATTAATTGAAACAAATGCATCAGTCTATTTTATATTTGCTACATCACCTCTCTTTGAATTATTATAAATAACTTTTTCTTCCTCCAGGCAAAAGTTTGATAGCAGCAGAATCGAAATAATGATTCCGTGACAAAAGGAGAAGTGCAGCCAGCTCCTTCTCACACAGTAAGTACAGTATCACTCACAGAAAGCAGAGACATCAGTTCCACAAGCACCAACAGCACAATAAGATAAGAGCTAAATAGTGCAGATGCTGGAAATCTGAAAGAAAAATAGAAAATGCTGGAAAAACTCAGCAGGTCTAACAGCATCTACGGAGAGAAAGACAGAGTTAACGTTTAAGAGTCATACAGACATGAAAGGTAAACTCTGTCTTTCTCTCCACAGATGCTGTTCAACCTCCTGAGTTTTCCAGCATTTTCTGTTTTTGTTAGCACTAAGGTAGACAGGCAGTGAGCCCAAGTCTCAGGAATGTATATTCGTTCAAAAGGAGCAGGAGAGTGTGTGAACCAGATGGGTTTTTATCAACGAGACTTTCAAGATTTTTTAAATTATATGTCACCAGCAGCTGTGGTGGGATTTGATCCCTCGCCTCCATAACATTATCCTGAGGGGGCCCTGATGTTTCTTGACACGGTAGGTGTGGAGAGGATGGTTCCTCTTGGAGGAGAATCTAGAACTCGTGGTCACTATTTAAAAATAAGGGGTCGTCCATTTAAGACAGAGATGAGGAGATTTTTCTTTTCTCACTGATGGTCTTAAGTCTTTGGAACTCTTTTCCTCAAAAGAGGGTGGAAGCGGAGTCTCTGAATACTTTTAAAGCAGGGGTAGACTCTTGAAAGCAAGTGGGTGAGAGGTTATCGAGGGTAGACAGGAATGTGGAGTTGAGGTTACAATCAGATCAACCATGACCTTACTGATTGGAGGAGCAAACTCGAGGGGCTGAGAGGCCTATTCCTGCTCTTTATTCCTTCTGTTCTTATGTTCATTAACCTGGAACTCTAGATTCCCACTACGCCACCATCTCCGCTAATAAAACTGCCATCAAAACCAAACAGCCACTGTTTAAAAAGTGCCCGTCCTATATCTCACCTTGAGCCTGCAATTGCTGCTCTTTGTCTGACTCCCCACATCCTGACTGTCCGGCTCTGTTCTCACTCCCCACTGTCCAACATCAACAAAACTGGGGAGTGGGAACTCAACCAGGAATATTCACTGTTGCATTGTGGGGAGAAAGCAGCAATGATTTTCAATAACAGCTTCTTGCCATTTTGACTCCCTCCTCCCAGGAGGCTGCTGTTTGTTCCATTCCCCCAGCACCGGGGTCTCTCCATTGGCAGCTCTTCCTGTCCCAGGTGGAGCTGGGGGAAAGCAGCGCGCATGCGCTCTTCCAATCCATCCCATTGAGCTCTGGTGGGTCGGAATGATGCAGAATTCTACAACATTCCGTGAAACAATTTTGTTTTGAAAAGTTCTCCAATTCACTTATAATCTGAGATCAGCAAAATATGTAGAGCTCCTGAGAAAGGGAACGATGAAAATTAGGACTTGCTCCCTTAAGAAATTCTGCTTGGGATCTTTCTGTGCAGCCTATTTGCTGTTCAGGGGCCTGTCTTCATAAAGCAATCTTTCAGATTCACTGGAAGAAGCTGGTAGTCGGGGTGTTTGCTAGGACCGTGCAGGAGTTAATATCTGTCAGGAACTCTAACAGATTCATTCAATCTGAGTGAAACACTCACTCACTGTGAGTGATACCCAACGGCCCTGAGCTGCAAGGAGTACAACAGGGAATCGAGGGTTAAACATGGGCCACTGTTTCTCACTCACAGACACTGTCATAGAGAAAGAGAGACATAGAGTCATGGAAACAATGTTGCTCAGAAGGAGGCCATACGGCCCATTCAGTCTGACTGTCTATAGAATAATCCAGTCAGTTCCATTCTCCTGCTCCATTCCTGCAACTTTATTTCCCACAGGTGCCCACCCAATTTCCATTTGAAATCATTAACCACCTCCGTTTCCACAATGCCCAGAGGGATCAACATTGAGGTCATTACCCGGAGTGAGACAAATTTCTTGCACACATCTCCCCTGTACGTCTTGCCTTAAATTTTAAATCCGTGCTGCCTAATCCTTCTGCTCTCAGCTAATGGGAACTGCTTTCCTTTGTCTACCTGATCTAAACCTGTTATAATAATGTACACCTCTCTCAGACCTCCCCTCAATCTCCGTTGCTTCAAGGAGAGCAGCTCCAGATTCCGCAAACAAACCTTGCAGCTATCATCACTCATGCCTGGAACTATTCTGGTAAATCTCCTTTGCACTCTTTCAAAGACTCACATCCTTCCAAAAACTTGGTGACCAGCAATTGAGTCAATATTCTAGTTGCAGGCTAACCAGAACTTTATAAATGTTAAACATAATGTTCCTGCTTGTATGCTCAATACCTCTGTTGACGAAACCAAAAATCCCATCTGCTTTCCTAACTACTCCCTCAAAATCTCCTGTCACCTTCAAAGATATAAAGACTCTTGATCCCTCTGTCCTTGCACAATTTTTAGAACTGGACCGTTATGTTCATACTGCCTCATTTCTGTTAAAATACAACATTATTTCTGCCTGTGGGATTAATAATGTATCTCTGTTACAATATCATTAAGGTCTGACACTGCAGCTTCTGCCTCTCCATGAGAATCTTTCTGGATAACACCAGAATTTACAAGGATTTCTGCAACTGATGCATTGTCTGTGTCTCACCGCCCTCACTCACTCTGTCTCTGTCTATCCCTCCACCCCCTCTCTCTTGAACTCCACATGAAGGTGCAATATTGTTTAGTGGCTGAGTGTGCACAGTTTATCTTCAAATCACAGAATCACAGTAGCACAGTGCAGAAGAGGCCCTTCGGCCCATTGAGTCTGCACCAACATGTGAGAAACTCCTGACTGACCAACCTAATCACACTTACCAGCTCTTGTCCCATAGCCTTGAACATTATGATGTGCCAAGTGCTCATCCATGTACTTTTTAAAGGACGTGAGGCATCCTGCCTCCACCACCCTCGCAAGAAGTGCATTCCAGACCATCACCACACTCTGGGTAAAAAAGTTTTTCCTCACATCCCCCCTAAACCTTCTGCCCCTCACCTTGAACTTATGCCCATTTGTGACTGACCATTCAACTAAGGGGAACAGCTGCTCCCTGTCCATGCCCCTCATAATCTTGTACAGCACGATCAAGTCACCCCTCAGTGTTCTCTTCTCCAACGAAAACAACCCAAATCTATCCAATCTCTCTTCATAACTTAAATGTTTCATCCCAGGCAACATCCTGGTGAATCTGCTCTGCACCCTCTCCAGTTCAATAACATCCTTCCTATAATGTGGCGACCAGAACTGCACACAGTACTCCAGCTGTGGCCTCACCAAAGTTCAATACAACTCTAACATGACCTCCCTACTTTTGTAATCTATGCCTCGATTGATAAAGGCAAGTGTCCCATATGCCTATTTCACTACACCACCAACATGCCCCTCCACCTTCGGAGATCTATGGACACACACACGAAGGTCCCTTTATTTCTCAGAACTTACTAGTGCCATGCCGTTCATTGAATACTTCGTTGTCAAATTACTCCTTCTAAAGTGTATCACCTCACACTTTTCAGAGTAAAATTCTGCCACTTATCTGCCCATTTGACCATCCCGTCTATAACTTCCTGTAGCTCAAGACACTCAACCTCACTGTTAACCATCTGGTCAATCTTTGTGTCATCCGCAAACTGACTAATCCTACTCCCTACTTAGTCATCTATGTTGTTTATGTAAATGACAAACAATAGGGGGCTGAGCACAGATCCCTGTGGTACGCCACTGGACACTGGCTTCCAGTCACTGAAGCATCCTTCTGTCATCACCCTCTGCCTCCGGCAACTAAGCCAATTTTGAATTCACCTTATCAAATTGCCCTGTATCCCATGTGCCTTTGCCTCTTTTATAAGTCTCCCATGTGGGACCTTGTCAAAGGCTTTGCTGAAATCCATATAAACTACATTAACTGCACTATCCTCATCTACACACCTGGTCACCTCCTCAAAAAAATCAAATTTGTTAGGCATGACCTCCCACTGACAAAGCCATGCTGACTAACCCTGATCAAAACTTGCCTCTGCAAGTGGAGATAGATACTCTCCTTCAGAACTTTCTCCAATAGTTTCCCTACCAGTGACATGAGATTCACTGGCCTGTAGTTCCCTGGCTTATCTCTACAACACTTCTTAAATAGCGGAAGCACATTAGCTGTTCTCCAGTCCTTTGGCACCTCCCCCGTGGCCAGAGAGGAATTAAAAATTTGGGTCTCAGCCCCTGAGATCTCCTCCCTTGCGTCCTTCAGCAGTCTGGGAAATAAATGATCCTGACCTGGAGATTTGTCCACTTTTAAGCCTGCCAGCACCAACAACTTGTCAATCCCTATATCAATTTGCTTAAGAACCTGGCATTCTCTCTCCCCGAGTTTGATATCTTCATCCTCATTCTCTTGGGTGAAGATGGACGTGAAGTATTCATTCAACACTCTAGCGATATCCTAT
>NW_024470758.1:5106877-5124609 GCF_017639515.1 Carcharodon carcharias
TTTTCTTAGCATCTACCCTGACAATCCGCTTAAGAGTTTAAAATGTATAATTTAGATCACCATTCTTCTAAACGCCAGGGAATATAGAGCTAGTCTACTATATCTCCTCATTAAAAAATCCACTTGTCACAGGAACCAATCTCATGAACAATTATTGCCCTCCCTCTAGAGCAACCATGCCCTTCCTTATGTAAGGAGACCAAACTGTACACAGTACTCCAGGTGTAGTCTCACTAGTGTCTGTACAATTGTAAGATTTTTCACTCCTATAATCCAATCCTTTGGAACAAATGTGAACATAACACCTCCCTTCCTATCTGCTTTCTGCACCTGCAGATTAACTTTCTGTAATTCATGTACAAGGACACCCAGCTCCCTCTGAGTGCAAAGATGTTCCAGTCTCTCACATTCACACATGTTCTTTTTCCCCCTACAAACTGGGCACACTCACACCACCATATTGTATTCTATCTGCCATGTTCTTGCCAACTCAGACAACCTGTCTATCTGCCTTAGCAGCTTTTTTGTGTCCTCCTCACAGATTAATTTTCCACCTAATTTTCTATCATCAACAAACATGGATATGTTCCAGTTAGTCATCAATATATGTTGTAAGTAACTGATGGCCATGTATTTTCAAGAGTAAGTTAGAGCCTACCAATCCAAAATGTCCTGTTTATTCCTACACTGTTTTCTGTCCATTAACTAATCCTCGATCCATGCTAATGTATGATCCCCAATCACAAGTTCTAATTTTGTGTAATAAACTCCTGTGTGGGACCTTTGCAAATCGCTGAGCATAATTACACCCCACCATCACCACCACCACACCCACACCCCCCCCACCCCCGGCCTCAGATTGCAAGACACTGTGTTACCAAAACAAAAGGAGAACCTTAAATACACATTAAATGACAAAAAAGAACAGGCAAACAGTACCTGCTTGGAAGATATTGCATGAATCCCAATATTTTACACAGATTGCAGTGTGAACTATGCATTACATACTACTCGCCAAACCTCAGAGTATCTACAAACTAGATGAAGCTGATCATACACACCAGCCAATGAATCATATTGTATGATATACACACATTCAGGATTGTGTTCACAGAAATGGAATTTTAATCCAAAACTCTGACATAATAGCTGATTAATACCCACAGCTATTAACTCCAGTTGAAACACATTTTATGTTAAACATAGGTCAGACTTACACTCATAATACATAGAATAGAATCTCGCAATTGTTACAACAGAGGGAGGCCATTCTGCCCATAGTATCTGTGCCAGCTCTCTGCACATACTTTTCCCCACAGGCCTGTTTAATTTTCCTTCTGTTCTTTTTCTATTTCTCTCTTGTACAATGAGCTCAAATTATCTATTCACATGGACACAATTGCTTCTCTTTATAGACATCGAACATATCCACTCAACATTCATCCTTTCCCAAGGTTAATAGTCCCAGCTACACTAAGCCAGTGCTGATTACTGATGAGGTTTCAACTGCAACATGGATAACTCCATATTGGGATTAATTTATCTGCCATCCTCTTCTCCATTACCCTTTACACTCTATGATAGCAGGTTCAGTTGCCCTGAGCTGTGTCTGGTACCCATCCCAATTCTCCTACTGAAGTATAACTGTTTCCATCGGATTTACCTTGGCAAATGAGGAGGGATCTACCGTGGATAGTTTGGTTTTAAACACCACTTTGCAAGTTCATGGTCCCAGCAAGAAGCCTGATCTACTGAGGAAGTAAATCAGAAATTCAGACTTGTTTTCTACCTGATTTCCAGGCATTGGAATTAATTTCCATCCAGATTCCTGTTTTGCACGACCCAGTGGGGAATCTCCTCACTCACTACACAAGGTCAGATAATTACAGGTCTAAAGAGCAGTTGATAAGTCTGACACTTTTTAACATTTATGCGTATAAAGGCCACTGGATAAGACTGCTCGATTAAAAATAAAGATAGTCAGCCTGATATGAAAATGTGAACTTAACTCTGAAGTGGAGATATTTTCAGGTAGGCCCAATTCTGACAATCACCTAGAGTGTTAGTGATAACTGGTTACTGTAGGAGATGTGAGCTTTTTTATTCATTCATGGGATATGAGCCCATTCCTAATTGCCCTGGGGTAGGTAGTGTTGAGCTGCCTTTTTGAATACAACTGAGTGGTTTACTCAGCAATTGTAGATGGCAGTTCAGAGTCAACTTCATTGCTGTGCTTGGTCCTAGGATCCAATATAAGCCAGACCAGGTAAGGATGGGGATGATAAATCTACTTTTGTAAAGATATGAAGGTGTTAAAGATAGCATTTTGAACACTATTCCTGGGATAAATGTTACATACAGATACACAATCAATCCCAGAGTCATATGCAGCATCAAAGACTAAGAACTAAACAATAACTGTCTCTCTCACATACAGTCAAGTCACTCAGCATCCTGAATTGGAAATATATCACCATTCCTTCACCTGTTGCTGGGTCAGAATCCTGGAACTCCCTTCCTAACAGCACTCTGGGTGCACCCACAACACATGGACTGCAACGGCTCAAGAAGGCAGCTCACCACCACCTTCTCAAGGGCAACAAGGGATGGGCAATAAATGCTGCTCCAGCCACCATAGCCCAGATCACATGAATAAAAAAAAATACAGCACCAGAGACTACTCAGCAAATCTTACACAACACCAGACACTGAGACAGACAGTATGAAGACCAATACACAGTAAAAAAGAGACTAATACAGAATGAATCCCAGCATGCACACCACGCCAGAGACTATCAAAAACAGAATGAATTCCACAGTCACATTGTACTGGAGGTTGAAAGACATATACACACAAAAAAAAATCCCACATTCACCACAGTGCCAGAGAGTGACAGATACAGTATGAATCCCACATCACACAAAGCACCTTGACTGAAAGATACAGGATGAATCGCAAATTGTCCCAGAGTTGTAGAGATACGGAATGAATCTGACATTCACACAGTGCCATAGACAAAGAAACACAGAGGAATCTCAGCCAAGAACTGATAGAGACAAAATGAATCCTTCATTTCTGAAGACATCAGGCACTGAGTTACAAAATGGCATCAACGCTTACACAGGGTACCAGAGTCCAACAGAAACAAAATGAATTGCAAGCTCCCACACAGTATCACTGATTGAGAGAGAATTGATCCCATTCATATCCAATACTATCCATTGAGGCAAATTCTACATTTGTCAGTCTTTGGTGCTGTATGTGACAGTGGGATTACTTCTGCCAAAAATTGCAACAGATGGGGCTATTGAGAATGAATCACACACTCTGAATCAGTACCAGAGACTGACCGATACAGACTGAATTTCACACTCCCATTCAGCAACGGATGTTGACAGGTACAGAGTTTATCTCACATTCACACACATTATCAGACATTGACAGTGAATGAGTTCAGACTCAGAGATAGTACCACAGACTGAAAAGACATCGAATCAATACAACTCTGACCTACAAAGCCAGAGACTGACAAATAAAGAATCTCATTCACATACAGTTACAGAGACTGACAGGTACAGAATAAATCCAATAGTTTTCGTGGCCGAGAGAAACACATACTGATTTAATTTCGCACTGGCGTGTAGTCCCAAGAAGCGAATTATTTCATTTACATGCACCAATAAGGGACAGATGCACAATGAGCCTCAAGATATCAAATGAATCCAACATTGAGACATGGTCCCATCAAGTCACAGATACAGAATAAATCCAGCCCTCGCACACTGTACCACGGCCTTCCAAACAGTGAAGGAACCCCACGCTCACACACAGCATCAGACAGTGAGTAAATCACACACATTACCAGAGCCTCAAAATTCCTGAAGGAATCCCACATTCCGAAACAGTCCCTTGCACCGAGAGCCAGGCGACATTTCCCGGTGTATCTTTACACACTGAGAAACTCCAGCTGGAGACGGTCTTTGTAAAATGTATTTCCTGATTGTAGTAAGGAGGCTAATGATTGGTGGAGAAAGCTAAATATGATTGGTCCATTGATCTATCCATTCGGAAAATCACAGAAATAGAAGACGTGTTTTGTTTTAAATATGTCCAATCAGAATCATTGTTCTCCCATTCCTCATTAGCATATATCTATCAGACTGTCTATTTAATGAGCGGACGGAAGGGGTTTGGTTTATTTCTGTGTCTGAAATTGAGATTGAAGATGGTTGAAGAGAAGAAGAAACCAGTTGCTAAGAAAGGCGCCAAGAAAGCGGTGAGTAAACCGTCAGGAAAGGGCGGCAAGAAGCGGCGAAGGTCGAGGAAGGAGAGTTACTCCATCTACATCTACAAAGTGATGAAGCAGGTTCACCCCGACACCGGCATCTCCTCCAAGGCCATGAGCATCATGAACTCGTTCGTGAGCGATATTTTCGAGCGCATCGCGGGTGAGGCTTCCCGCCTGGCCCATTACAACAAGCGCAGCACCATCAGCTCCCGGGAGATCCAGACCGCCGTGCGCCTGCTGCTGCCCGGGGAACTGGCCAAGCACGCCGTGTCGGAAGGGACAAAGGCGGTGACCAAGTACACCAGCTCCAAGTAAAACCCCACAACGGACTGAACAACACCCGAAACACAACGGCTCTTTTAAGAGCCACCCACAATCTCCCTGAAAAAGCTATACGATTGCTCCACTTCTAAAGTTATGACTTTTACTGTGAAGAATTTTGAATTATCTAATTGTTATTTTCTTTTTGTTTCAATCACAGATTCTCGGTAATGTAGATTTAACCCTCGTTCAATTATTGAGTTTCGTTAATAATGCCTCTTAAAGTAATGACTTGCCGATTACCCTCGGCGCTTTGTTTTAAGACGCGTTAATATTCGACTCCTTTCCCTGGTTTTGGAGAGAGAGAATAGAACGCAAATGTGTCAGTTTCCAGTTCTGGTCAAGTTTGGTCTCAATAATCGATCAGTTCATTTCCTATCAGCCCCGGTTGTGCAGCAACCTTCAGTCTCAACGCTGGCAAAAATGTTCACTTTTGTCTGTTATAAATATCTACAATATACCGTCCGTTTGCAGAACGATGTAAATGGGACTTTCTGCGGCTGCTAACAGGGTTTCATAAAGGATCGAGATTGACCCCCGGATCACGGATTCTAAAAGCGATTTGGAACATGGGATAAAATGTGAAATAGTCCCATCAGGGACGCGTATTCTTAAAACTTCGTCGTCATTTCCAATTCGTGCTATGTTCTGTCCGTTATTTTTCATTTCTTTTTACAAATTTGGCGGGCTTTTAAAATTTGAAAAAAGATCGGTTGAAATATCAAAATTTGGCGCCGTTATTTTCCGCCCTCACTCCGTGGAGTCTCCGGATTGGTGAGTTCAGTAGATATCTGATTGGTGATATGAACAACATTATGAGACGCAGCACAAAGTGACCAATCAGCAATGCCCGCAGCACCATTCATCCCGAAGCTATAAGAGAAGCGAGTGTGAGAGGATTTCCTCATTCTCTGTGAAAGTGTTTGTGAGATTGTGGAAATGTCTGGAAGAGGAAAGACCGGTGGTAAATCTCGATCCAAGCCCAAGTCTCGCTCCTCCCGGGCTGGACTGCAGTTCCCGGTGGGCCGTGTTCACAGGCACCTGAGAAAGGGCAACTATGCTGAGCGTGTGGGTGCCGGAGCCCCGGTCTATCTGGCTGCTGTGCTGGAGTATCTGACGGCTGAAATCCTCGAGCTGGCCGGTAACGCGGCCCGGGACAACAAGAAGACCCGCATCATCCCCAGACACCTGCAGCTGGCCGTCCGCAACGACGAGGAGCTCAACAAGCTGCTGGGAGGGGTGACCATCGCTCAGGGCGGGGTGCTGCCTAATATCCAGGCCGTGCTGCTGCCCAAGAAAACCAGCGCCGCTGCGGGCTCGAAGACCAAGTGAAGCGGCCATTCTTTAATCTAATAACCCAAAGGCTCTTTTCAGAGCCACCCACAGAGTCTGTGAAAGGGCTGCTCACTGTCAGGAGGGAGTCAGAGATGGAGTTATTGTAACGGTGGATTTATCTGTTTCTGATTTGTTTACTTGTGTTTTCAGTTCCCTCTGCATTGCGCTGTTTCTCTGCTCCCACATAGCCCGCGTTAGTGAACTGAAGAATTGAATGTCAGTCAGAGTCGATATTTTCATAAATATTTCAGTCAGAAATATCGAGTTTGTCCCGGTACATTCATGAAAACTATGAAAAATGTCACGACTGGTGTATTAAATGCTTTGTTTTTACTCTCGGGTGACCTGAACGCCGCTCCAGGAACAGAGTAAACTCGGAAACGGAGCGGACATGTTCCGGCTGATCTGTTTATTCCGCAGTTTTCCCAGAGGCCGGAATCAGTGAGAGTTGAGCACTCACAGGACCTGAGTCCATTGCAGCGGTTTCAGATCTGCACACGCCCCCCTCCCCCCGGGTCTCCCTATTCTCCGGACACAAAGCTGCCTAACCCAGGCGGTTTGGTGTCGGGGATTCGCTCCGCACTCCCTGTTGTAACATTCCCGGCCGCTTTTAATGGAGAGGATCAGAAACCAGCCGCTTTTCTCAGTCCCCATGAAGTCTGTGTGAAGGAGTTGGTTGGTAATCTATACGTTTTTGCTTTTCCACTGATTTGAGCTGATTTAAATTGCTGAACGGGTCTTATTACTGCCGGTTACAGATAAGAGATTGACACATTCAGACTGGCGTTCAGTTATTTTGTATTTTTCCTGTACTGAAATTGGCGGGCATTTCGAATTTGAAAATGTAAGCCAATCCAAACTTCCAATTTCTTCTCCCTGGCTCTCCGATTGGTTAGGAATTTGATTGAGAACAGAGTATCCAATTAGAGCTACAGCCTCTCAAACCGTTCATAATGATTATTAATAGACAGATTAAACTAAAGGAATCGGTGTCTTCAACCTCATTTGCACTTGAGTTCAAAAATATACTCTATATTCTAAAATATACAGGCAAATAAATGAAGGAACCGGAATAAATGTGATGTTTCCACCAGCCAAGTTAGAATAAAGATCCCCGCCGGCTCCTCTCACACAGTACGTACATTGTCACTGACAGAGCACAGAGACACAGGCAGGTCATCAGTTCCAGAGTGATATTTTCAATCCATCAATCAAACAGAACAGGAGAGACAGACGCTGTTTCCATGTCAACATTTAAATATCAGATAAAACGAACACAGCGGTGTCAGTTTCAAGTTTACAGAATTAACCTGAATAATATACCCTGAGATTCATGTGAAGTACGAGTCCAATATTTGCACACATCTCGGGTTTATAAATTGCAGTGTCAATTCCCATTGTCTGTCCTGACATATACATTAGATGCAAATCCAAAACTCAAGTACATTATCAGAGCGAGATATTCTGAAAGCGAGTATAACCTGAGATACAAACGTTGATTCCAGTTTTATGAAACAAAAGATGCAATATCAATTCGATGAGTATGAACTGAGCTGTAACTTTCATACTAATCCTAAATTTTCAATGTCAGATTGAGAATACTGTGCCAGTTCCAGACTGATCTCCATTTTACATCCATATCAAAATTCTTACTCAGAATCAGACTGAGTGTCTCAGATCAAATCGATCAGTATAACCTGAGTAACACCCGCATCCCAAGTGAGTAGCAGGTTGAAAGATACATTATCTTTCACAAATGTGTTCACAGTGACAGACATTTAACACTGGCCCAAAACTTACAAACATTGCTTGCTTAATAGCTACCACATCAGTGATCTGTAACTGAGCTGAAAATTTGCATCGAATGAATGAAAACGTAAACAATCCCAGAGACTGAATGTTATACAATGAATCCCATACTCAGTCACATACACTGAGTGACAGAGACTGACAGATAGACAATAATTCTCAACACATGTTCAGTGCCAGATGCTGAAAGGAGCAGCTGTTTTTATTTTTCTCCCTATATTCATTCATGGGATGTGGGCATCGCTGGCTACACCAGCATTTATTGGCCATTCCTAGTTTCCCTTGAGTAGGTGGTGGTGAGCTGCTTTCTTGAACCGCTGCAGTCCATGTGGTGTAGGTACACCCACAGTGCTGTTAAGGGAAGGAATTTCAGGATTTTGACCCAGCAACTGTGAATGAATGACAGTATATTTACAAGTCAGGGTGGTGAGTGGCTTCGAGGGAAATTTCCAGGTGGTGGTGTTCCTATGTGCCTGCTGCCCTTGTCCTTCTAAAAACTCGTCATTGTGGGTTTGGACGGTGCTGTTTCAGGAGGAATGGTGGGTTTCTGAAGTGCATCTTGCAGATGGTACACACTGTGACTGTGCATCAGTGGTGGATGAGTGAATGTTTTTGAATGGGTTGCCAATCAAGTGGGCTGCTTTGTTTTGGGTTGTGTCTAGCTGCTTGAATGTGGTTGGAGCTGCACTCATCCAGGCAAATGGAGAGTATTCCATCACAGTCTTGACATGAGCCTTACAGATGGTGGGTAGGCTTTGGAGAGCCAGGAGCTTTGTTACTTGCTGCAGTATTCCTAGCCTTTGACCTGTGCTTGTAGCCACTGTATCTATATGCCTACTCCAGTTCAGTTTCTGGTCAATGGTAACCACCAGGATGTTGATAGTTGGGAATTCAGCAATGGCAATGCCATTGAATGTCAAAGAGCGATGGTTAGTTTCTTTCTTGTTGGAGATGGTCATTGCCTGGCTCTTCTGTGGTGCGAATGATAATTTCCACTTGTCAGGCCAAGTTTGGGTAATGTCCAGGTCTTGCTGTATTTGGACATGGACTGCTTCAGTACCTGAGGAGTTGTGAATGGTGCGGACCATTGTGCAATCATCAGCAAACATGCCCATTTCCTGCAGTTGATGGACAAAAGTCATTGCTAAAGCAGATGAAGTTGATTGGGCCTTGGATACTCCCCTGGATAACTCCTGAAGTGACATCCTGGGACTCAGATGATTGATCTCCAACGATCACAACCACCTTCCTTTGTGCTAGAAATGACTCCAGCCAGCGGAGAGCTTTCCCCCTGATTCCCATTGACTCCAGTGTTGCTAAGGTTCCTTGATGCCACACTCTATCAAATGCTGCCTTGATGTCAAGGGCAGTCCTTCTCGCCTCCTCTTTGGAGTTCAGCTCTTCTGTTCATGTTTGAACCAAGGCTGCAATGAGGTCAGGAGCTGAGTGGTCCCTGTGGAATCCAAATTGAGCGCCAGTGAGTAGGTTATTGCCACTTGTTAGCCCTGTTGATGGCCCCTTCTATCACCTTACTAATGATCGAGAGTAGACTGATGGGGCAGTAATTGGCCAGGTTGGATCTGTTTTGCTTTTTTTATAGAGGACATGCCTGGGTAAATATCAACATCGCTGGATAGATACTAGTGCAGTAGCCATACTGGAACAGCTTGGCCAGGGGCGCAGCAAGTTCTGGATCACATGCCTACAGTGCTATTGCTGGAATATTGTCAGGGCCTGTAACCTTTGCAGTACCCCGTGCCTTCAGCCGTGTCTTCGTATCATGTGGAGTGAATCGAATGGACTGAAGATTGGCATCTGTGATGCTGGGGACCTCCGAACGAGGCTGACATGGATCAGCCACTCAGCACATCTGCATGAAGGTTGTTGTGAATGCTTCAGCCTTATCTTTTGCACTGATGTGCTGGGCTCCTCAAACTTTGACGATGGGGCTATTTGTGAAGCTTCCATTCATGACTGGATGTGGCAGGACTGCACAGTTAGATCTGACCCGTTGGTTGTGGAATTGCTTAACTCGGACTATCACTTGCTGCTTATGTCTTGTTTTGTGGCTTCAGCAGGTTGACACCTCAGTTTTAGTTATGCCTGGTGCTGTTCCTGGCCTGGTTGATCTCCTGGCTTGACGGTAATGGTAGAGTGGAGAATATGCCAGGCCATGAGGTTACAGACTGTGGCTAAGTACAATTCTGCAGCTGATGACCCACAGCACCTCATGGGTGCCAAGACTAGAGGTGTTAGATCTGTTTGAATTAAATGCCATTTAGCACGATGGTAGTGCCACACAACACAATGGAGTGTATCCTCGAAGTAAAGATGTGTCTTCATCTCCATAGGGACTGTGCAATGTTCACTCCTACCGCTCCTGCCATGGATAGATACATCTGCTGTGGGGAGGTTGTTGAGGATGAGTTCAACAATGATTTTCTCCTCACTATCTGCTGCAGACCCGGTCTGTGGTGGTGCTACAAGGATATTTTTGGTGATGACCCGCCCAGCTTGCATTCTCTGCCCTTGCCATCATCAGTGCGTCCTCCAAGTGGTGTTCAACATGGAGGAGTATTGCTTCATGAGCTGAAGAGTGGATAGTGGGCGTCAGTACGTATTAATCTGCAGGGGGTTTCCTTGAAAATGGTTGACCTGATGCCATGAGACTGGAATCGATTTTGAGGACTCCCAGGGCAACTGTTATATCTGCTGCTGATCTGTCCTTTCAGTGGTGGTGGTATCTGGGAGATTGTCAGGAATGTTCCCATGAGCATGACTATGTGAGGCTGTTGCTTCACTAGTGCCAAAACGTTAGTAAGGATTGACAGGGATTCCAGTTGATGCTAAGTGGCCCATTCGGTTTTATTCCTTTAATAGAACTGAGTGGCTTGCTGCCATTTTAAAATCAAGCACATAGTTGTTGATTTGTTTGAAATCTATCCCATTTAGCACAGTGGCAGTGCCACACAACACAATGGAGTTGAGGTACCAGAGCAGGTTTCACCATTTATCGTGGTGAGATTCGAAACCCTGGAATATTATTCTGGACCAGCAGCAATAGCACATCACCACTGCTGATGACACACCAATTGTACCACTGATAGAGGTAAAGAGAGTCCAAGACTCACAAATGCTAACAGATGCTGACAGATACAAATGGAAGACCACACACACAGACACACACACACGTGACTGAAAAGCAATAAATGAATCCCACAATTTCATACAGTACTAGTGAATTATAGATACAGAATTAATCCCACTGACAGATAGAGAATTAATCCCATACTCACAAAAAGCACGAGGAACTGAAAGACACATATGATTCCCACACTGACATAGCATCACAGACATAAAATGCAATTGACTGAACTAGAGTGAATATCAATTCACTCACAGTATGAGAGTTTTATATATAAATATATATATATATATATATGCATATCCTAGTGACAGATCCGAATGCCTGCCAATCTCATACACAGCTCCAGAGAATAACAGATGCAGACTGATTGCTTCACTCCCATGCATTAACAGAGATTTCAGATTCAGAACGATTTCCACATTCACATGCAATAGCATTGGCTGATAAAGAGTCAAACACACATTCAAACTAACATGGGGTAGTTAAATATTTTTAAGGCAGAGGTAGATAGATGCATGATAAGCAAAGGGGTGAATGGTTATCGGGGGTAGACTGGAATTTGGAGTTGAGGCTAAAATCAGATCAGCCATTATCTTCTTGAATATCGAGCAGGTCTGAGGGACTGAGTGGTCTCTTCATGCTCCCAATTCATATGTTCACACACATCACTTTTAAGAGATTCAGAACGAGTCGCAAATTCACTTAGAATCCCAGAAGGTGACTGATAGAATAAATCCCTTGCAGGAGAGAGTTCATGGTCTGAAGTTGCTGAACTCAATGTTAGGTCTGGAAGGCTGTAAAGTGCCTACTTGGAAGATGAGGTGCTGTTCCTCCAGTTTGTGTTGGGTTAAACTGGAACATTGCAGCAGGCCAAGGATGGACATGTGGGCATAAGATCAGGATGGGATGTTAAAATGGCAAGCGACAGGAAGGTCTGGGTCATGCTTGTGGACAGAATGAAGGTGCTCCACAAAGCAGTCACCCAGCCTACATTTGGTCTCTCTAATGTAGAGGAGACTGTATTGGGAGCAGCGAATGCAGTAGCCCAAATTGAAGGAAGTGCAAGTGAAGCGCTGCTTCATCTGAAAGGAGTGTTTGGGCCCTTGGATGGTGAGGAGGGAGGAGCTAAATGAGCAGGTGTTGCACCTTCTGTGCTTGCATGGGAAGGTGCCGTGGGAGGAGGTGTTGGGGGTGAAGGAGGAATGGACCAGGTTGTCCCAGAGGGAAAGGTCCCCACAGATTTCTGACAGTGGGGTGAGGGGAAGATGTGTTTGGTTGTGGCATCATGCTGGAGTTAGCAGAAATGGCAGAGGATGATCCTTACTAAGCAATCCTGATTGAGCTAAGAATTACACTTGCAGTGTGAACTAGAAGGGCAGAGTTTTAAAAATAAGGGATCTCCCATTCAAGATGGAGATGAGGAGGAATTTCTTCACTCAGAAGATTGTTAGTCTTTGGAATTCCCCTTCACTGAGAGCAGCGGAGGCTGGATCATGGAATATATTCCAGACTGAAATAGACAGATTTTACAAGGAAATCAAGGAATGAGAGAGACAGGCAGGAAAGTGGAGTTGAGGCCATAATCAGATCAGCCATGGTCTTATTTAATGGCAGAGTAGACTCGAGGGGCTGAAAGGCCTCCTCTTGCTCCTATCTCTAATGTTCTTATGCCTGTAAGCTCTTCCCCATTCTGGTTCCTTTTTCTTTGCACGTTTGGTTTTAATCTCATTTTTCTCTTGTTTTTGCTTTCGGATGGCAGCTGTTCATCATTCATCCATTCACACTCCTTTAGAATCATCTCTGGTTTTTGTTACTTGTTCCTTTACCATTCCCTGTAGCCTTGCAGCACCAATTCTATTGCCATTGAATCTCTCCTGCCCTCTACCCTGCAGACTGAACCACAAGACAAAAGGTTTTTACTAATTTCACTAACGAGTAGCGAAGGAGAATTAATTAATAATCTGACAGTAAATGAGCATCTAAAAATCTCACAATATGTTAGAGGCAGGCATTCAGTTCGAGGAGAATGGTCACACACATGCTACAGTTTTCACCTTAAGCAAGTGCGATAAGGAGGGAATGAGCGATAAACTGAACTCGTTAAAATTTGATCGGTGATTAACAGATAAAACAAGACAGGAAACAATCTGAAACTCAAATAAGTATTTAGTACAATATGTAGAATGCAAGCCCGAGGGAATGAAACTTCACGTTCTTGGTTCATGATGATTTGGGGGACAGAATTCCATGTTTTGAGTCAGCGATTAAGAAGGAACCTGTCCAAATATTGATTAACTGTGTCTTTGACGTGATGCTGTCTCCGCTATGCTGATACTCTCGATGGGACATGTCGAAAGGTGGACACTGTTGTCCAAATTAGCATGGTGAATTACTGCAGGGTGTCCGGTAGATCGGACATACTGCAGCTTATACGTATAAACTTCATTATATGCATTTTTTTTTCCATTTAAGGGAATAGCTTTTGCTCTTCAGGCAATAATAGCGTGTTAGAGAACAAGAGAAGGGCAAGCGGACCATCACGCCTGTGTCATCTCTTTGGGAGAAATGGGATGAGAGAAAATCTAGGCTTGTGCGTGTTTGCCGCATTTACAGCTTGTGTTCTTGTGTGAATAAAAAACATGACAGAGATTTGTTATAGACTGAAGTGGTTACTGGAAGCGAGAAGCCGATTAAAATTCCTGTGTACGGTAAAGAAATATCAGGGAAAGTTGTGGGGAGAGGCCAAATGTTTCTTCCTTCTTTTAATGAAAAAGTAAATAGCAGAGAATGGTTTCGATCCATCGACCTCTGGGTTATGGGCCCAGCACGCTTCCGCTGCGCCACTCTGCTACCTGCTGATGTTTTTGTGTTACGTCTCTTGTTGTTGTGTTCGAGCAACGTTCATTCCTGTTTTGTTATTCAACAAGAGCACACGTATTCAGCGGCTCCCCCTGGCGACTCAATTCCACTTTGCAACTCGCCCAAGAATGTAAGACAGAGCACGACACAGAAGAGCAGTAAGAGACTGTCCGCACACAGGACGATAGTAAGGCAAAGGAGCATGGAGTGACTCACCATTTATGTAAAGGCGTTCTCTCTTGCATAAATATGTCCCATATTCGTAACGAATTTGCTGTTGCCTAAATTAGCTCCCTGTGCATGTGTACTCTTGTTGAAAGGTGTTGCGGTGTTTAAAGTGCTTTCCCGTTTTTTTTTTAATATCTTCCCTGCTGTGCAACTTTGCTGTCTGCTTGGAACTGTGTTCACTGCTGAGTTAGAATCCCACCACGGCAGATGCTGGAACTTGAATTCAATAAAACATCTGGAATTAAAATTCTAATGATGACCATGAAACCATTGTCGATTGTCGTAAGTATCCATCTGGTTCATTAATGTCCTGTAGGGAAGGAAATCTGCCGCCCTTAACTTATCTGGCCTACATTTGACTCCAGATCCACAGCAATGTGTTTGACTCTTAAATGCCTTCGGAACAAGGGCAATTAACGATGGACAATAAATGCTGGCCGAGCCAGCGATGTCCACATCCAATGGACAAATAGAAGAAAAGAACTCTGCTCTCTGTTGTAGAACTGTGCTCTCTGCTGCAGTTCTGTCCTGTCTGATGTGGAACTGTGCTCTCTACTGTGGAACTGTTGAGAGATATTCTCTGCTGTGTAAAATACTTTCCTGTAGTGCAAATCTGTTCCAGGCTGTATAAATCCGATCCCTCTTGTACTTTTTTTCTTCTCCATTCTGTAAAATGTGACCTGATCAGAAGGTGTCCCCTGTTGTCCGAAGATATTACCTGTTGTTCTTTGAAGACGTTTTCTGTGGGTAAATATTTTCTTCCTGGTCTAATAATGTCCCCCAGTCGTGTTAAGATGCCTCATGTTATGTTTAGAATTCCCCATTTCCTTTGTGAAAATCGTGATATGACACAACTGGACAGTTGTCAAATCTAAATTGCATCAATTAGCCTCTGGTCGTGAATGTGATTGTGGGATACATATCATATCCATCAAATTCTGTTACTGTATGTAAGCGAGATTTGTTCTGTATGTGTCAGTCACAGGTGGTGTCTCTGAGTGTGGGATTCATTCTGTATCTCAGTCTGTGGAACATTTTGTGAGATAAAGGCAAAATACTGCGATGCTAGAAATCTGAAACAAAAACAAAAATGCTGGAAAAACTCAGCAGGCCTGACACAGCATTTGCGTAGAGAAAGACAGGGTTAACATTTTGAGTCCATGTGACTGTTCTTCAGAGCTTTCTCTCCAAAGATGCTGTCTAGCTTATTGAGTCTTTCCAGTTCTTTTTTTCGTTTTTTTGTGGACAGTTTGTGAGAGTGGGATTCCTTCTTTATGGGTCAATGTCTGGTACTGTATGTGAGGGTGGGATTAATTCTGTATCAGTCAGTGGCACAAAACGTCAATGTGTGAATCATTCTGTATTTATAAATTCTCATTATTGTTATGGAAAATGGGATTAATTATGTATCTGAATGTCTCTGGTATTCTATGTGAGCTTTGGCAGCATTATTCAGCACTCAGTTTCCCATACTTTGTGGGAGATTGGAATTAATTCTGTTTCAGTGAGGTGTATTGTGCGGAAAGTATGATTCATTCTGTGTTGCTCATCCCCCATATCAATGGACTGGTCAGGTGTGCAGAAAATTGGCAACTGGAATTCTACCTGGGGAAGTGTGAGGTGATGCACTTAGGGAGGTCAAACAAGGCAAAGAAAAACAAACTACACTGTTAATGGGAGAATGCTCAGAGTTGTAGAGGAAGTGATGGGGTTAAATTAAATGTCTACCGATACTTGAATTTACCAGTAGAGATTGATAAGATGGTTCAGAGGGCATGTGGAATCATTTCATTTATTAGCTGACTATAGTATATAAGAGTGGAGGGAGGGTGGGTAACGCTGGAACTGTAAAAATCATTAGGCCACAACTTGAATACCGTGTGCCTTCTGGTCATCTTATTACAGAAAGGATGAAATTGCTCTGGAGAGAATACAGTGGAGATTTATTGGGAAATTGCCAGCACTGGACAAATGCAGCAATGAGGATATGTCAGGTAAGCTGCAGTAGTTCTCCTTGGAACAGAGAAGGCTGAAAGGAGATTTGATTGAGTTGTACATAATTGTGAGGGGCCTTAATAGAGCAAATGGGCAGGGCCTACTTACCTTCACAAAGAGGTCAGTGACCAGGGTATACAGACTTAAAGTGATTCGTAGAAAGATTAGAGAAGAGCTGAGGATGTCTTTTTCACTCAGAGGTTAGCCAGGGTCTGCAACGCACTGTCTGAACTGGTATCAGGGGCAGAAATTCTCAACTGATTGAAAAGCTGCCTGCATATGCTTCTCAAGTGCCATAACCCGCAAGACTATGGACCAAGTGCTAGAAAGTGGGAGATTCATGAGATAAAAAAAGTAAAGATGCTGTGAGGGAACGCATTTTTTTCTCTCAGCAGCAAATTGCTGTGATCCTGAATGTGCTGCCTGAAAGACTGGTTCAATCAGATTCAAAAGTAAATTTTAAAAGGGAATTGGACAAATACAGAAATGAAGATATTTTCAGTGTAAGCAGAGGTATTGGACTGATTCTCTCCGAAAGGGTGGCACAGATGCTATGAGTCCAAATGTCACCGACTGCTCTAATATTATTCTTGAAATGGTGAACCTTATAACCCAGCATTCCAAGCGGCTGGGAATACACCCTATCTCCATCACTGCGCAGCCGTGGGAAGGCCCAGCCACCGGAAAACGCCTGCTGCATGGAGCATGCGCGGTGCGGCACCAGGAAGATGAATGTGGGTGATCGTCGCCTCATTAACACCGACTCTCAGCGCCGCTGCCGCGGGGACGGGGAGCGGGTCGGCGCCGTGAAGCCGATGGTGCAGCGCTTCCCCCATCCTCGCCCCCGCTTCCCGGATTCTCCCGTTTGCACCGAGTCTTTGATGCGGTAACAGAGAGGGTTGGGGAGGGTGATGCTGTTCATGTGGTTTACATGGATTTCCAAAAGGCATTTGATAAAGTCTCACACAACAGACTTGTGAACAAAGTTAGAGTTCATGGAATAAAAGGGACAGAGCAACATGGATATGGAATTGGCTGAGTGACAGGAAACAGAGGGTAGCGGTGAATGGTTGTTTTTCAGACTGGAGGAAAGTTTAAAGCGGAGTTCCCCAGGGGTCGGTGTGTGGACCCCTGTTCTTTCTGATATAAATTAATGGCCTAGACCTTGGTGTACAGAGCATCATTTCAAAATTTGCAGAGTTCATGAAAGTTGGAGGTATTGTGAACAGTGAGGAAGATAGTGTTAAACTTCAACTGGATATAGGTGTAAAAACAGAAAATGCTGGAAAAACTCAGTTCTGACATCATAACCTGTGGAGTGAGAAACAGAGTTAACTTTTCAATTCTGTATGACTCTTCTTCAGAGGTAAAGATATAGAGAGGATATATGCAGGTTGGTGGAATGGGCAGATAAGTGGCAGTGGTGAAAGTTTGGTATCAGAATGCCCTGGTGAGCATGCACAATCTGTGCCTGGGAAAGTCAATGCATTGGATACAGCGCTTTCTCGGGCACAGAATTGTGGCAGTTGCAGCCACCATGAGCAGAAGGCAGTAAGTGTTTTATTACAGGCTGATTGTCCTGAAATGTTAACTCTGTTTCTCTCTCCACAGATGCTGCCTACCTGCTGCATATTTGCAGAATTTTCTGTCTTTATTTAAGACTCCCAGCAACCACTTGATTTTGATGGTGAATTATTACAGGTGTTTCTCACAAAACCAAGGCCAGAAACACAAACTGACTAATGAGC